>NW_007734435.1:69839-70220 GCF_000696425.1 Galeopterus variegatus
TTGCCGATCCCCGGTACGGGCGCAACACCGAGGGTTGCGATCCTGTTACTGGTCAGTAAAAAAGACAAAAAAAAAAAAAGAAAGATTTTCCTCTAGGAGTTTTATAGCTTAGCTTCTATATTTAGTTATAATCCATTTTTAATTAACATTTGAATATGGTGTGAGGTAAGGGTTGATCCTCATTTTCCATACAGGTATTCAGTTGTTCCAGCATCATCTATTGAAGAGACTTTCCTTTTCTCATTGAATTACCTTTTCATCTTTGTTGGAAATAAATTTACCATATTCGTATGAGTTTAATTCCAGATTCTCTGTTCTATCTTTTTCCAATATCATACCATCTTGATTAGTATAGCTTTTTTTTTTTTTTTTTTTTTCTTT
>NW_007734435.1:70645-93246 GCF_000696425.1 Galeopterus variegatus
CCCGCCCCCCGCTCGGCCGGTGAGGGGGAACTGGTCTGTATGTGGGATCCGAACCCTCGGCGGGAGCGCCGCCGCACTTCCCAAGCGGCGCACTATAGCAGTGCGCCACCGGACCGGCCCTAGTATAGCTTTTTAGTAAGTTGAAGTCAGGTAGCATATGTCCTCTAAATTTTCTTTCTTTCTTTAAATTGATTTGGGTATTTTAGGTTGTTTCTCTTTTCATACAAATTTTAAAATCAGCTTTTTTTTTTTTTTTTTAAATCTGCTGTTACTCTGTTTGAAATGGTATTGAATATAGATGACTTGAGGGAGATTTGACATCTTAATATTGAATCTACCAATCTGTGAACATCGTATATCTCTTCATCTATTTAGAAATCTTATTTAATTTCTCTCAGATGTCTCTTTTGATCATGAGTTAACTTACTGAACACCTACTCTAGGCCAGGCAACTGTGAAGTGCTTTACACTTAATTCCACATAATTACGCTGTGAGCATGTATTGTTCCCACTACGTTCAGATGTGGCAACTGCAACTGAGATGTCACTGGGCTGATAAATGTTGAAACTGGAATTCAGAAGAGGTCTGCACACTCCAGAGGCCATACATTTAGTCTCAAGTAATCAACACATTTGGGAATTTTACAAATATATATATTTAAATAAATTCGTAGCAATCATTGCAACGCCTCTTTCCCACCTCCTGTCTCCTGCAACCGAAAATAAATATGTGAACAGTATGAGTGGATATATATATCCCTGGATGAATAGGTTGATCTTTTAGTTCACCATCTCAAACTCACGGTAGACTTGCTTATGATTAGGAAATCATGTTAGGATTATTTCTGAAACTTGTTTTAATTACCCTTGATTTTATTTTTCCCTCTTGTCTATCTCATCTAGATACCATCAAGCATAAAATATGTCTTGTACTGCCAGCATGACATTAAAAGTCATTAGGATTCTCCAGAGTTGTCTCATCCTGTGCCATCCCATTGATGTGTTGGTCACCTGACACCATCACCTGACACCCTGCATGTGAGGTCTCAGATTATGGCAGACTTAGATTTCACTTGTTAAAAGTTGTTTGGAACTTTAGTTATGCCTGATGGTTCTTTCCTCCTCCTTTTAAAAGACAGGAAAAACGAATGGGCTGTTTTATAAGTCCTTTTCAATCCTCTGATCTTCAGAGAGGAAAATGTTGAAAGGCATGGTACAGCTGTTTTATGTTGCAGTTTATAATCTAATTAAATGTATTTTATCCAGATCATTATGGACTTCATTAGAGCTAGACTTCTTATGAGAAAGATGATGAGTTAGATTTATGCAGAATCATCTGGGTCTCTTAAATTTTGTGATTATGCCAGCAGTGCCTGATGAAAACAAAAAAAATTCAAACCTGCCTATCTGATTTACTTGGTCATTTATTTTTGGAAAGCTCTTGCTTCCAATTTTGCTCACTTTTTTGTGAGCCTGCAGTTTTCAGAATGATTAATAAGAGACGTTTGTTGTTTTGGGAGAGTACCATTTGGGAATGATGCATAGTCTTCTTAGAAGCCTGTGTGATACATATGAGAAATAAAAGATCTAAAGTAATTCATATAGTCTAGGTCAAAGAGAGATGAAATTACTTTTTGCTTGCTATGTTTTTTTTCTGCTGTAGAAGAAATTAGTTTTATGGCTTCTGGTTTAATTGCTGAATTTTTTCAGTGTGAAGGATAAATCTAAGCTACAATTTGAAAATTTGAAAAGGGAGTGTAACTCATGTTACTATTAGTTACATAATTTGAATATAAAGATTCAAGAGTATTTTTACTCTGTTTTAGATATGATGACCAACTTCTATGTGACTCCCTAGTCTTATATTAAAAAAAAAATTAATATTGAACTGTGTGGACCAAAAATCTCATCTTTTTTCCAAAGAATTGTATTTGGGATGTCTTACTCTTAATAATTTAATATTTTCTTGATCGAGGTGTGTCTGTGGCCTTGAACTTGCCCATACTTTTAGCTCTGATCTTGTGATCCTAATGACATTCATAGCTTCAACCCCACTTGGGTAAATTTATTCCATTGGTTTAACTGTTGTTTCCAAGCAATTCTGAATTGTTACTCAGTAAGGAACAATATTAAAATATAACTTGATGGTTAATATTTAGCTGGAACATTGGTTTTGCCCAACTTCTTTAAGCCATGAAACCTGCATCTCTCTTGCTACCTCCCAGTTTGTTTATGTATATGTGTGTACCCACATAATCTCACAAACACATCATGTAACTGGCACAACATAACAAAAATCCTCCAGCCACCTCTCGGTGTCCACAACTGTAGTTCTAAACTGCCTATAAAGGCCCAGTTTCTTGTCTTTTATACGTCTCAACTCCTGATCTTCATCATGTCTGATCTAGGACTTTTTGCTTTTTATGACCTCACTATGTCCATTGGACCTGACACTCAGATCACTTATTTGTGTATGTGACTTTGCTCGCTTCCTCAACAGTGACTAAGATTGTTCTGTAGAATACTTCATGTTATTCAAGTTGAACAGCTGCCCACTCGGCCTGGCTTTGAGACCTTCACCTTTTGCCCTGCTGCCTGTGGACGATGTCCTCCTCGTAATTTATCTAGGGGCTGTGTCTTAACAAATATATTGTACATTGAGGATCTTTGAGTTTATAGTTGGCTAAAATTACCTCTATGAAATTTTTGTGTGTGTTGCACTGGGCCTATGTGGCTTCAAGGCTTTGGGATGATACTCTTAATTAAAGAAAGAAAAATTCTGGACATGACTATGCATCTAATGAAGGCCTACAGAGAATCTCTGTTCTCTCATTTCACAATGAAAAGAACATTGGCTTGTAGTTTATGGCCCTAATCTCTGTGTATTTTACAAAAGCCTGTCCATTGGCTGTACTGATACATTCACTACTTGCTGTCTGATTAATATTAAGTTATAGTTCACTTCGGATTAGCTTTGTCCAATATTTACTACTTTTATCTGAAAATTTATTTTTATTTTTATTTTATTTTATTTTTTCCTTTTTGTCTTTTTTCGTGTCCGGCAACGGACCGCAACCCTCAGTGTCGCGCCCGTACCGGACCGGGACCGGCAACGGGATCGCAACCCTCGGTGCTGCGCCCGCCCCTCTCTCAGCCAGTGAGCTGGAACTGGTCTGTATGTGGGATCCGAACCCTCGGCGGGAGCGCCACCGCACTCCCAAGCGGCGCACTGTAGCAGTGCGCCACTTTAGAAATTATTTTTGTATATGGTTTGATGTAATGTAATCTAGCTTTCTTTTTTCCAGATGAAGATGCACTTATGCCAATACCTTTTTGTTATATAAATCATTATTTCCCCACTCAGTTGAAAAGCCACCTTTGGAATATATTAAGTTTTCATAAACATGTGGCTTTTTTCTGTGCTGTTTTCCTTTTTTGTTCCTGTGCCAGTACCATTCTTTCCTTTTTTTTCCCTCTTGTACATGGTTTATAGTTAAGTTTGGTATCTGGCAAGACAATTTCACTCCCACTAATTCTTCTTTTGCACAGTTTTTTTTTTTTTTAATGATTCTTCTGTATGGACATTATTGCAAATGAACTTCAAATTTACTTTACCAAGTTAAAGAAGAAAAAATGCCACTAGATTCTGATTAGAATATATAAAATTAAATGTATGTATTAACTTTACAAAGTTTGACATTTTAAGAGAGCAGCCTCCTACTCAGGGACACGTTTGTCTATTTGCTCATATATTGTTTTATGTCCTTCAATAAGATCATCTAATTTTCTTTTTTTCTTTTTCTTTTTTAACACTTGATGTTAATCAATCTCATTTTCTTCATATACAGGTTACATATTTTGTTGTTAAATTTATCCTATGTATCATGTGATACATGTTGCTGCTTTTTATAAAATATTTTATTTTATTTTACTTTTGGCATCTGGCCGTACAGGGATCCAAACCGTTGACCTTGGTGTTACACGGCTGTGCTCTAACCAACTGAGCTAACTGGCCAGCCGTTTAAAATATTTTAAATTTGAGTTTCTAGCTATTTATTTCTAACATAAAGAAAGGTTAATTTTTTGTGTATATTTATGTTGCGTCCATGCATCTGAATAAATTTTCTAATTAAAGTATTTCTTATTCGAGTTGAATTTTCAAGGAATGTACTCTCATCTGCAAGTAAAGACTGTCTGCTTCATATATGTGTGTATATATATATATATATATTTAGTCATTTCTTCTTATATTAGGCAGAACCTTCAAAGCAACATTTTAAAAGCAATTAATGAGTCATTCTTGTCAGGTTTATCATTTTAATAAAATTGGCTTTAACATTTCACCACATACCATTGTTTACTATTGAATTTTGGTAAATTGTCTTTATCATGTTTAAGTAATTTTCATCTTTCCTATTTAAGTATTTTTAACAGATTTATTTATTGACCTAATTTGTTATATCCATATACATATGGGGCCTCATTACCTCTCTCTTCTGGAAGCTTTATCAGAATAGAGTTCTTCATCATAAAATCGTGTACCTTGTGAAGAGGGCTGGAAATGAGTTTGCATGTATTTTTTTTTCTCAGTGACATGTGACCTCTAGCCTCTCTGCCAAGCATGAGTATCTGCAAGTAAAGACTGTCTGCTTCATATATGTGTGTATGTATATATATATATATATATATTTAGTCATTTCTTCTTACATTAGGCAGAACCTTCAAAGCAACATTTTAAAAGCAATTAATGAGTCATTCTTATCAGGTTTATCATTTTAATAAAATTGGCTTTAACATTTCACCACATACCATTGTTTACTATTGAATTTTGCTAAATTGTCTTTATCATGTTTAAGTAATTTTCATCTTTCCTATTTAAGTATTTTTAACAGATTTATTTATTGACCTAATTTGTTATATCCATATACACATGGGGCCTCATTACCTCTCTCTTCTGGAAGCTTTATCAGAATAGAGTTCTTCATCATAAAATCGTGTACCTTGTGAAGAGGGCTGGAAATCAGTTTGCATGTATTTTTTTTTCTCAGTGACATGTGACCTCTAGCCTCTCTGCCAAGCATGAGACAGATCCTGACTCATCTCTAAGTTAGTTCTCTCTTTATGTACCTATAAAACGTCTGCCCCAAACTACCCATTTATGTGAGATTCTTTATATGGGCATCAGCATTGACTGGTTTGTGCACATTTCTTCAAAGGTAAAATAGACATCATGTGGTATTTCTGTGTCTACATGGATTCTAATCTTTACTGTAATATGAACACCTATGTATTCACCCAGAGCACGTTATTTTTGCTATGTATGGACATGGATTTGCTTAAGCTATCTCCTATAGATTGAAACATGAATCATTATGATTTGTACTAAGGACCAAACCCAAGTAATGAATTTTTTTTCCCCACAATGAATTCCCCTTAATATAGAAAAATACAGAGTCAGTTAAAGTTAGGTTTGTGTTTAATTATTTATGACGCTATTGAATTAGAAGAAAATTGAAACATACATTATTTTGTGGAATGATTTCTTTCCATTTTTTTAAAATAGAAGTCTTGGACTACAGAGGCTATGCGAGAACCTCATTGAGATCTGGGAGAAAAGCAAAACACGCCAAGAAAGTCTGCCCTTTCTCACCAGGAACCACCTGAGGACACTGCAGCAGTTATAGTTAATCCTAAATATTCCTAAATATGAATGTTCTAACGGGCTTTCCTTTACCTGGAGTTCCCGGAAATTGTTGATGTGAATCATTACTCAGTCCACTCTCTGTGTTCAGGATTTTGCCTCTAGCAGAGCTCTATCTCTCTGAGAAAAGGAAAAACACACAGTAACAACTGTGGGAAGCTGCCAGGGAAAAACTACCCCTCTGACAATTACTTTATATTATCCTTTACTGCACATATGATATGTTATTCATCATTTTCTAAGCATGTTCATTATAAATGCCATTTAATCACATTTTAAAGGTAAACAGCATCTATCAAATTATCATCCGGTATCTAACTCCAAGTCAGTGCTGTTTCACCACAAACCTATGCCCTGCAGGAAAACACGTGTCTTTATTTCTTATCATCAGTCCAAAGGCTGAGAGCCACACCCATGTCCCATTGAGTTATTCCTTGTGTTTCAGGCCATCCCCCTTATTAAAATAATTCTTCTTTTTGTTTGTTTTTGTAGTGTTGGTTCTGTCCCAAGATATATTTTAAATATGTGAAGTTATCAGTCCAAAGGCTGAGAGCCACACCCATGTCCCATTGAGTTATTCCTTGTGTTTCAGGCCATCCCCCTTATTAAAATAATTGTTCTTTTTGTTTGTTTTTGTAGTGTTGGTTCTGTCCCAAGATATATTTTAAATATGTGAAGTACTTACTTGGGCTTTTCTCGACCTTTCTGAATATCTGTGTGGTGTTCAAGCATTTTGCATTTTGAATGTAGGAGTATCTTGATTTCTTTTTAGTGCTTTACATAGCAGTATGAGGGCACTTCAAAAAGGTCATGGAAAAATAGAATTAAAACTTGATACGAATCTTTCCATGACCTTTTTGAAGACCTGTCCTATGCACTCAGTGAAAACTTGTTTAATCGAATGGCAGCAGCGCCTGGTGAGACTTGAGTGGGTCATGCAATTTTGTGTGAATTATCACACACATGGAAATTTCCCTCTTTGTTTTTTTCCCTCTCTGTTTTTTTCTTGTGATATTAATTGGTTTCTAATCTGAATTTTCCCCCATTCTTGAATACTTGGTATATATCTGTGAATCCGGGGGAACATCTTACAAGTATTAGTTAACACTGGAGAGTGTCAGAAATTCAAAGGATGATCTATACAAGGATAGATTTTAGAGGGAAAGAGTTAGCTACCCATTTTCTTTCTAGCTGTGTGTTCCAGAACATGCAGGTAACTTGCCTTTGCAACTTCCTGCAGTTGGAAGAAAACGGGCATTGGAATCAGATGGACCTGGAGTCACATCCTCGAAATGTCACTTATCAGTCATCAGACCTAGGACTAATTCCTTAATCTTTTTTGATCCTTAGTTTCCTCAACCATGAAATGAACACAGTAAAACCGACTATGTGGTAGAGGGTGTTAGAGAAAGTGTTTCGAAGTGCTTCATAAGGGCTTAAACAACAGTAGCTGTCCTTATTGATAGTTTCATGTAGGAATGCAAATTAGGATTAAAGCATATGTATTTGGTCATATCTTTTTTTTGGTAAAGATTCCATATTATCTAGATTGAGGTAGGTATAACCCTATTGGAATCCATTGAAAAAGAGGTTATATTCCCTCTACTTCTCTTCTAGACCAGAAATTGTGATTTTTCTGATATACCCAGTGTATTTGGCCATCTGGCTATGAATGTTTTGCTTTCTCTGCCTTTAGGATGACTTACTTAGAGAGTATAATCATTGCTTGGCATCGATTGCATGTACCCACTTGGCAGATTTCAGGCTTATTGTGTAGATGTGAGCGCCCCAGTAACACTGGGATACACATACAGGCACACACATGTATATATTTTCTTTTCACAAAAAAAGTTCAACTCTGAATAAGCTAATGAAAAATTTACTATTTAGAAACTCAGGAAAGATGATGTGTTAATTTCAGCATATGCAGAATTTTGCCTTTTGATATTTAGTATTATTTTTATTTTGAAATCCACATTAGGGAGGAACATTAAATCTTTCCACTTCATGGGGACTGTAAAGAGTTTAGTCCCACCCTCAGGATGATAAGTACCTTGTATATCTGTCTTTTTTCTACCATATAGTTCTTCAATAATCAGAGATGGGAAATGCACCACCGTCTATCTTCCAGTTAATTACCACTTGTGCAATATTTTACATGATTTTCAAGCAGCAAATATTAAGGTACAGTAGAATCAGTGACGTGTAGATCACATTTTAGAGCTCTGTAGGAATTTAAGATTCAATGACTACAGGAATTTTCAAAATATTTTAACGCCAAACCCTGAGTCATTTCGGTAAGGGTGTGTAGATGCTTGTTGGGGATTGTGCAAGGAGAGAGGAAGTCCTGGGAGCCTGGCTGCTCTTCCTTGGTTGTCTCCCATCCCCGCCTCTTGGACTGGAGAGGTTCTGGGGAGCAGAGTTTGTGACTACAGGTGTAATACAATGCCTGCTTGTTGGGGATTGTGCAACTCTTCCTTGGTTGTCTCCCATCCCTGCCTCTTGGACTGGAGAGGTTCTGGGGAGCAGAGTTTGTGACTACAGGTGTAATACAATGCCCAGTGGAGAACTTTGATACCCAGAAGGATCTACCCCAGTGTGGCTAAACTCAGATAGTTTCTCTCGCTGGGGGCTCCATTTTGGATTAATTTGGTAAATTCCTAACAGAAAGCAGTGTTCAGAGGGAAGTGTCAGCTCTCTTGGGATATTTCATCTGAGAAGTGACACATTGGGTCAGTGCCATTCCAAGCCCAAGTTCATATGTGTAAAAGGTAAGCAGCAACATGTCTTACATCTGTCATCAGGAAGCACAAGTAGTTGACTTACAAATGAGCTGTCAATGCTAGGAAGTTTTAATCCTGGTAGTTTTCCTATTTCTTTAACCCCTCTGCTTGGAAGTAAGTCAGTCCTTTTCTATTCTAATCTTTGTATGTTAATAATATTCTGTATTGTACATGATGCAACAAATATCTAAAAGAGCCCCAAATTAATTGTAAACCAAACATTAGAATACATCTATTTGAAACGTGAATGTTCTTTCTCTTTAATTGTAGGATCTTGTAAGGTTGACTGAGTAAGTTCAGTTTAATACTACCCAGGAGAAATGTCTTAGTTAATTTTACACAGTTGTAGATCATGTTGGGAATTAACTATAACTTACACTAAGACAATGGTACTGAGACATGCTGAATTAATGTTAAGTTACTTTTCCAGTACTTGGAATGAATTTGGGCTCAGCCAGTCTTCCCGTATCTCTTTTGATCTAGTGGTAAGATGTTAAGAACTCTCAGGCTTAACCTGTCTTTGAAATGCAACAAAAGGTAATTGGCAAAGAGAGGCTTGAACCTGTGACCTTGTCTCCATTGCAACATGACCTAATCGACTGAAAAAGCTCCTATCCACAGCTTCTCCTTTGATGGTTCTCCTGATGTCTGTCATCTTGCAACTCAACTAACTTTCACCAGTTACACCTACTCTTTTAATCCCACATGGTATTCTTGCACATTAGGTACTTAGTAGAATTTATTGAATCAATTAGTGAACGGAGACATGAGGTCTCTAACCGGTTTGTAAGTATCTGCTTGAGAAATATAGAAATATTATGGTCATGTTTCAAAGGTTGCCACAGATCATCACAGGTGTTGTACTTATTATCAAGCTGTGTCTTTCTTGTTCCCCAAAGCCTATATCTACCTTCACCACTTTGGTTTTATATGTTGGCTTTGGTAAGTATCCATTTTCTAATATATACAAGTATTTTGTTGGTAATATAATGAGATGGGGTAGGTGTATGTCTGCATATACCTATATTTACATCTGGATGAACTTTTAGGTAAAATACACGTCTGTCTATGCACACATATGTAGGGCATCTAAATATGAATAAATTTGTTCTGCTCTGGACAGAGCAACCACATACAATTTCAGGGATTATTTTTATACATCCAGTGAGAAACTTCAGATTGTTATTGCCCATTCCTATTCTTATTTAGCATGCAAATCCATATGAAACCTCCACATTTCTGCAGTGTGTCTTTTGTTCCTTCACCTGTAACTGTGTCTACTTCTCCACTGTAGGAGAAAGTAAGTGAAGCCAGCTGTGACTTTAAAGTATTAAACCCTGCTAGAGACTTGAATGTTCATTGTTTTTTCCCTAAGAGAAAAGCCTCTCTTCATTTATGCAAATAGCAAGTATTTAAACTGGCAATATTTTACTTTCCCTCTGTTTCTATTTACAGAATTTCCATAAAGATATTTGTTTTTAACTTGTAGAAGGCAAAAACTAAATTCACCGCAAATTAAGACTCAGAGCATTTAGACCCTGGAGCAAACTCTTATAGGAATGAAAGTGCGGATGTAAAAGGGAAACCTGGAGACATCCCTTAATGATAAGAACTTCAGCAGATGTCACCCCATCACTGATGTTGGGAAGGTGCTGGGGGCGGGCAAGGCCTGACAGAATGGGAAATTCTTAGAATTTTTCCATGGCTGTGATGTAGAAAACTCTTTTCTAATTTCTAGCATCCTTGGTATTTGTGTACAGAAGTAGTTTCTAAGGTCTAGAATCCAGTGGCCTGGAGGTACCGCCAGGGGCACTTTGGGGGTAGGTACTTCTCCTGTGTTAAACAGGATGCTTGCTCTATTTTGTGTTTCAGCCTCCCATGGAAGATTTTATTTGAGAAATAGATCCCATTAATTAAATCCTAGAAGGCTGAGTAGTGGTCTTGTTAAGAAGACTCTTGGGTTAGCATGGGCTAACTGACCTAGCTTAAGGTACTGTCTTTCTTCCTTGAGTTACTTGTGGCTTTACTAACTCTTCGCTCTCACTCTACGTGTAACATAAAAACCAGAAGCCATAAATAGGAGATAAATTTCAACACGTGAAAATAATTTTTTAAAAACTCTGCACAGCGAAACCACTGTAAGAAAAAAATAAAAAACTAAACTGGGAGAAAAATATTTGCAGCTCTTAGCCACAGAGAAAGGATGATTTCCCTAATGCTGGGGTCAGCAACTACAGACCAAGGCCCAAATCTGTCCTGCTGCCTGTTTTTGTAAATCTCGTTTTATGAGACACAGCCACACTCATTCATTTGCATATTGTTTGTGGCTGCTTCTGGTGGCAGAATTGAGTAGATTCCACAGAGACCTTATGGCCCACAAAGCTACAAGTATTTACTGCCTGTACTTTTACAGAAAAGTTTGCCAACTCTTGCTCTAATGGATAATGAGCTTCTACCACTACAAATCAATATGAAAAGATCAACAGCCCAATAGGAAAATAGGCAAGAGATGTGTGTGTTAGTGTCTCAGCAAAACAAAACAACAGCAAACAGATTTTTCCCCAGATGGTTCAAATGAAGAGATGTAGACAAAGGGGCAACTTGCAGGGAGAGGGCTAGATTCAAGGAGTGAACAAGGACAGAGTGACACTCAGAGACTAGCAAGAGCAGGAACCATTACCCCCTGGGACTGAAGGCACAAAGAGAGAAAATAGTGTTACTGGAGCTCAGTCAGAGCTAGAGCAGGGGAGGGTGGATTGTCCAAAGGAGCCTGTAATCGTGGAAGGATGTAGCCACTGTGAGAAATATGTCATTGAGACAAGACAGAATTGGGAAAGAAATACCTTGACATCTCTCCTCCCACCTTCTAGTCTGCTGCTGGTGCTTCTCAGAAGCTACCAGACAAGGGAGCCCAGGATATGTTGTCCTCAGGCGTCAGCCTCTTAGAACACAATTGAAAAGATCCTCGATCTAAGACATAATAAGAGCAGCGCATATGAAAACTATGCTGAAATGTGACTTTATTCCCAGGATATGTTGTCCTCAGGCGTCAGCCTCTTAGAACACAATTGAAAAGGTCCTCGATCTAAGACATAATAAGAGCAGCGCATATGAAAACTATGCTGAAATGTGACTTTATACCAATGGACTGGCAAAGAGCAAAATGTTTGCTAGCACCATGCATTAGCAAGGGCATAGGGAAACGGGTACGATATAGATATGTAGATACGCATACAAGGAGTCTTCAAAAAGTTCATGGGAAATACGTATTATGAAAAAACTATGCATTGATTTCAAAATTTTTTGCACCAGAATAAACTCTTACTAACTTGTTATCACATGTCTGAATAGGATGTAGTTTGAGACACCATTAATATATCAGTTGAAAAGAGCCCCTGTGAGGACAACATGAATTCGGCTAAAATGGTAGCAAGAACAAACATTGAACTTATGGTGAAGCTTGGGTGGAAGAATGGTGCAATCACTGATGCTTTACAAAAAGTTTATGGGGACAGTGCCCCAAAGTAATCAACGCTTACACATGGATAACTCATTTTAAGAAGGGACTAGACAATGTTGAAGATGAAGCCCACAATGGCAGACCATCTACATCAGTTTGTGAGGAAAAATTAAATCTAGTTCATGCACTAGTTGAAGAGGACCGATGATTAACAGCAGAAACAACAGCCATTACCACAGACATCTGAGATGATTCAGCTTGCACAATTCTGACTGAAAAATTACAGGTAAGCAAACTTCCCACTTGAGGCCGGCCCGGTGGCGCACTGCTACAGTGTGCCGCTTGGGAAGCACAGCGGTGCTCCCGCTGAGGGTTCAGATCCCACATACAGACCGGCCGCTCACTGGCTGAGCGAGGTGCGGGTGCAACACCGAGGGCTGCGATCCCTTAGCCGGTCCCGGTCCGGTATGGGCGTGACACTGAGGGTTGCGATCTGTTGCCGGTCACGAAAAAAAAATGCTCTATTACTTACACTTTCACATAATTCAGGCTGCTGCCATGCATTGGGCTGATGATTGAAACTTGTGTGGATGTGGCAGCCCTCCTTTTCAGTTAAGGCAGATATATGCTGTAGTTGTTTGGAGCTGTGTCTTTCAAATATTTATTTTGATGGGGAGCAAATGTGGATTATCAACATGTAAACGTTTGGACAAAGGATCAAAATATAGGGACAAATCTGGATTTCTCAAATCTGTCTCTTTTTATTTTTTAAATTTTTTTCCGGGCAAGATTTGCCTAAAGTGGAAAGAACTGAATATGAATGAGCTCATGTTGCAAACTGATTTTCAGCCATAATTGCTTAGCAGTATGAAAATAGGCAAAGAAAGTAGACTGGGAATATAGGCAATCAGAGATGAGATTCTTACACCTGCCAGATATCATGTGTAGCACACGAGCATCCACAGAGAAATTGAAATGCTGCTATCCTGTGGCAAGAGGTTCCAATTAATGTGACTTGGATGCGTCTGTCTGCCAGTAGCTCACCTCCAGAAATGACAGTCCCATCCTGCCGTTGGAGTCAGTCAAAAGGCTTATTTAGTGAGCAGCACTGGAGTCATCCTGGGACCTGTGCTGTGGGGCTGTGACCCTCCGTGCCTTCCATTTACTTCAGCTCAGGAACAGCAGCTTACAGGGAATGCTCCTAGCTGGGAGGCTTGTAATGAGATGCAATTTATATAGTAAATGCCATTCTGAAAGCATACGCTCCTCAACTACATGGCTGTGGAGTAGGGGGTTAACGTGACAAATTGCCAGGTTTTGATCACGGAAATAAAAATACATTTAATATATTAATTTTGGCATGAAAAATATTTGGACAATGTGTGGACACTTTTAGGTCCTCATTCAGAATTGAAGAGTTTAAGCAGAACCATCTGGTAATTATATATCTCGAGGCAGTGACCTGGAAGGTGGCGTGGGTGTTTGCTCTGCCAAAGACTTCGCTCTATTTGATGTTTCAGGCCAGGGTACGAGGATGCTTCACACTCTGTGCATATATTGGAGTGTGTGTGTATTTTCTCTTTCCTCATTCATTGCATAACCAGGAGCTTCATATAAGCTAACTTTTGGCAGCAGGGGGTAGAGATCTCTGGGAAAGGTGACATTACGGTGCAGCAAAGTCCTGAGGATTGCTGCAGTCCTTCAGAAGGCCAAGGTCATGCACCTGGCAACAGTTCTCTGCACGGTTCCCGCCCCCACCCCAGTCTAGCCATGCACCCAGATCTCCAGCCCATGCTCACGTCCCCCTTCTCTGCAGGTTTGTTGCCGATGGTCTGCTCTCCACTGCTCTCTGAATCTTCATGTATGAGATTTTTACCTTCTTAACCAGGTGTGAGCTTTGGAGCACATGAGACCAGGTTTTGTCCTTTCCGTTTTCTTTCTTCATTGTCTGCAAAAGAACATACTAATTATTTTTTGGCCTTGATTCCTCTCTTTTGAGTGTGGCTCTTGGCCAGCTGGATGACAGTCCTCTGCAGCCTGCTCCACTGTTCACATTTCGATTAAGAAATTGGTGGTATCCCAATTGCACAGTTTTGTTGTGGGAATGTGGGTCAATGCTGTTTAGAGTGAAATAATGCATATTTCCCCCAAAGTTCTGATTTATGGGGAAAAAAAGGCTAAACATACCAAGAAGTGTTTATATTATGATTGGACTTTCTGTGGAGTTACATTGTCACTGGATTCACAAGCAAAACTCTACTGGAGCACACTATGTCTGTGGACACCTGCTTAGAGGAAGGATTTAGTGAGCCTCTGTTACTGCTTCTCTTCCAGCCCTTTAGCCCTTGTGGCCACTAATGTGGACTCTATTTCTATAGCTTTGTCATTTCAAGAATGTTGTGTAAACAGAAAACATAGTGTGTAACCTTTTGGAATGCGCTTTTTTTACTTAGAATAATTCTCTGGAGATTTGTCAACGTTGTTGGGTATATCAACAGTTGGGTCCTTTTTTATTGCCTAGCAGTGTTCCCTGGTATGGATGGACCATAGTGTAACTTTTTACCTACCGAAGGACATCTAGGTTGCTTCCAGTTTTTAGCTGTTACAAATAAAGTCGTTATAAACATTTATGTGCAGGATTTATGGGAACGTAAGTTTTCATTTCTCTGGGATAAATGCTTAGGAATGTAATTGCTATGTTATATGGTGGTTTGAAGGACATCTAGGTTGCTTCCAGTTTTTAGCTGTTACAAATAAAGTCGTTATAAACATTTATGTGCAGGATTTATGGGAATGTAAGTTTTCATTTCTCTGGGATAAATGCTTAGGAATGTAATTGCTATGTTATATGGTGGTTGCATGTTTAGCATGCAATTTGCAGTGATCCTCTAAAAGTATGCATTATTATCTTTATTTGTTATTATTATTATTATTGACAAATGAGGAAAGTGACGCTCTGAGTGATTAGTTGACTTACCCTAAATTACATAGCTATTAAGTAGTAGAGCTAAGACTTGAGCCCAGGTCTGTCTGTAGCTTTTTCAATCAAGGACTCTGCTATAGTATATGGCCTTTCACATGTAACAGTGTTTGGAATGGAAAACTGAGTACTGTTTTCACCTGATCTTGAGTCACTAAAAATGAGGAGGTGATTTCATGGTCATACTATTGAATATGTTTTTTCCTCAACAGGGCAGAAAGCAAATATCAGTACGGAAGATACCAGTGTCCGTGGTAGATATAACTGTATTAGATGTGACTGTGTTAGTGGTGAGCTTTATGATCCCATGTTTGCTGAGAGGTTGAGGGGCTGGAGCTGGTTGCCCAGTAAATCAAGAGCAGAGTCAGGACTTGGATAAAAGCTCCCCGTCCTTCTGTCTGGTTGCCATCTCTTCTTCAGCTTGGACAGCCTTCAGAGCTGGGGCAGGCAGCTGGTGGCTGGCGATCCTCAGAAAGACAGACACCATCAATTACTGCTGTGTTTGTGGGAAAGACGGGGTGGGGAGAGGGAGAAATTCCCAGGTGTTGGATCATCTGATCGTGGCAGGTACTGAAACTCTGATGGTATTTATGGTTGTTAGATGCACTGTGCGGAATTTCAGCCTCTTCCTGTAATCTAAAGGCTTATTTCTGGGTGACATCTTGACAGGAAGATGTCCTGTGGGGGAAGAGGCTCACTCAGTTTGACTGACCGACAATTAATTATTAATACTTCATGCCTGATAAGTAGAGGGACATTGCCTGGATGTCTGTTATGGAGCTATTGGTTTTTTGTCTATTCTTTTTCTTCCCCCAGTGAAAAGGAGAGGGTTTTATTAAGCAGTGTGAGAAAATTACAGCCATAAAATTGCACATTGCTGCAAGAGTGGAAGGGTTTTTTCAACATAACTTTAGAGCCTATGTAATTTATGCCGTTACAGGAGATATCCCTCTGTTGCAGAGTTTCAACAAAGGTAGGGTGGTTATCAATCTACTTTCTGCAGCCTAAATATTGTTTTCAAATTAAAATGGCTGATTTCAGTTTAGTCTTTGCAGACTGTGATGAAGCTGGAATGAAAATGACCTGATTTTATGTTCACAGCAGGAAAGCCTTTTGAAATCTGCTTCTTCAATAACTTAATATCTTTTAAACTTGAAATAGTATTTATAGCCAGAGGTTCACATTATGTATTTCTATTGTAATATATTTTTCTAGTTAATACTTCTCTCAGTTTCTGATCTCATGATCTAGTATTAAATAAATACATAAACAAGATTCCAGAAGTTGGTCTAAGCACTTAGTCCATCTTTTCTCGGCAAACAGATAATTTGCTACCAAGATTGTTCAGTGTGATCTATTATAATAATTATCATATCAATGATCCTGTCTTTGTTTATGTGATTTCCTATGAGGACCCTGTATAACAGAGTCATAAAACATTGCTAGAAGCATACAGGAAAAAAAAAGTGTAGTCCAAACCGCTCATTTTACGTATAAGGAAGTTTTTTACCTGTTGGGTGAGCCCATCCTTAGTTCTGTTTGCGGTTAAGAAGCTTATAATGCATCAGTGGTTTTCATGCAACATTCTGGGGAAATAGCCTCACCTCTCCCCACAAACACAGGCATGCTCATGCACCCCCCCTAAAAATACACACACATGGCCTAGTCTTGCTTCCTTACATCACATCACTTTTATTGTGGGATTCTATATTTTGGGGTTTATGTAACATTGTTCTGTGTAAGGGTTCCACTGCAAAAAAAGTTTGAAAACTACAGTCAAGCTGCCTAATAGGCTTCTTAGAACTCTGTCATCAACGATACATAGTAAATAACACATCATTCGTATGTAGGTATGGATTTATGATCTTCTATGTGACTGGTTTGGCAACAATGGAACTTTGAAGAAGATGTTTCATTAAGATTCTTTTTAGATTATGTAAGTGGACCGGCTACCTGGAATGTAGCATGCTTTATTTGTAGAGAGCTGCTTGATTTTGCATGCTCTGTTAGGATTCTGATTTTTATCTATAAGATTAATAAAGATGTGCTTTTAAAACCTCAACTGTCTTCTACCAAAGACAAACAAAAACTATAATTTTATTTAGGTGAGTGTGTGTTTCAAGGCTGTGTGATTAAACTATGTGTGTCTTAGAGATGAACTGGTAATTACTCATAAGGCATTCACTTAAATAAGAGTATTTGATCCAAGAGTTCTTTACGCTGCCTTCGTGGGGCTTAGGGAGAGTTAGAGGACTGTGTGGTTTTTTTGAAGAAAGGGCCATCTTCTTTCTAAAATGGGACTCCCTTTAGAACACTCTGGGCTTTTACCTACAGCTCCTCGGGTCATTGACAATTCTATTCATATTTCTCAGTAACATTACCATGTCTATATCTACATCTAATCTCTACCTATCTATCCAGTTTAACCATAAATCCACTCAGATGACAAAAGGGAGAAATTATACTCACTGTCTTTATCAAGATGGCACCTTGGTAAGCTTAAGGACCAAGTCTCTCTCTCTCCGAATGCACTGGGTTCTAGAAATTTCTGTCTGTATCGTCTTTGTGGTATAGGTCAACAGAGTGTGCAGGACATTTAGCTAGTTTTTTCTGAGTTACAAGCTCTTCTATCTAACATGATTCTCTTCATGATTCAATCAATTAATTCCAGAAAAATGCCCCTCACACTCACTGGCATCTCTTTTCTGTTCGTAGAGGGGCATTGGGCATCTCTGTGTTTGCCATACATAAGCATGGAGGGGGGAAAGCCTTTCTGATGGGTGTTCTCATGTTCAGGGTGATCTATATCTTTTCTTTTTTTTTCCCTCCTGGATTGGAATTGCTATAGCTTCCTTTCTAGATGCTATCCACCCACAGATTCTTTAACCTTTTTTTGTTCAGGCAGAGATTATACGGAGGTTCTCCTGTTTTGAGGAAAAAGATAAACCGTAAGCTATACTGTGTATCTGTGACTATATCCAAGAGTAATTCCTATTTTTCTCTGCTTAATATCATATTGCAGAAAGCAGAATCCAATGTAGTGTGTTTGAAAAAATTCTGGACTGTGATATGAGACCAGATTTTAGTCTCAAGTTGACTCCTAGATCACCTGGCCAAGACATTTGCTATCTAAATTCGATGATCTCTGTAGATCTTTATTTTATCCCCTCCCATCTAATAGTGGTTGTCATGTCATAATTTTGAAAGAGTTAATCTGTCATTATTCTCTATTTTTACTAAATGGTCAGTATTTGCCATCCACTGTCCCTCTGAAACAACAGCTAACAGCTACGAGGTGTGTACTAAGTACGAGACAATATTTTAAAGTATTTTATATGTGTTAATTCATATTATCCTTAGAATAAACCTATGCAGTGGGTTCTGAGGTTAAATAACTTGCCCAAGATAAAGAGCTAGAGAAAGTGAGAGCCAGGATCTGTAAGCACGCACTTTAGCTCCTGAGCATGCACTCTCTTTTCTGCTATCTGCCTCTCTCTGTCTCAAAGTCGAAAGCCACAGCTTCATTTTCCAAACAACTCTAGCCCCAGAGTGAAACAATTCATTGTCAGCATCATCCTGTACACTGAAAAGAACAAAACACACATCCTTTTTTTTTTGACAATCTTAAAACAGTAATGACTTTGGAAAATGACAAAGAATGACACTTTTCAAGAACAAAACACACATCCTTTTTTTTTTTTTGACAATCTTAAAACAGTAATGACTTTGGAAAATGACAAAGAATGACACTTTTCTAATGAAAACTGAAAAAAAAATTCAAGCAGCTTCACTTGGTCATTTTCAGATATTCAATACTCTCACATCTTTCAATTCTGTAATCTAGTGACAAGACACATTTGATTCATCAGCTAGAGCTTGCTGTATTAGCTAATCTTCTGTTATCTACTTGCTGATTTTAAAGGACCATAGTTATGCACAGACACACATTCCAACAAGCTCGCCATCAGTACTCTCTGCATATTACTTCTTGAGATATTTCTCACTGATTAGCAAGAGTTTGCTTTTTAAGTAGATGCTTCTTTTTTTTTTTCCTTTTTGTCTTTTTTCGTGACCGGCAACGGATCGCAACCCTCAGTGTCGCGCCCGCACCGGACCGGGACCAGCCACGGGATCGCAACCCTCGGTGTTGCTCCCGCACCTCGCTCAGCCAGTGAGCGGCCGGTCTGTACGTGGGATCCGAACCCTCGGCGGGAGCGCCACCGCACTTCCCAAGCGGCACACTGTAGCAGTGCGCCACCGGGCCGGCCCATAAGTAGATGCTTCTTTAATTCCTAGCACTTGTGTCTCTTAGTTGTTCTCATTCAGCATGGATACTGAATCTGGGACAATTACCCAGCGAGCTGGAGGGAAAGATAACCTGCCCCGGCCCTGAATGGCACACCTGGCTGGGAAGTTCAGCAAACGTGCTGGTAGAGAAGCAAGGTATACTTTATTGCTGCTTTAAAATTTTATAGGCTAATTACTGACCTCCCTCTTCCTAAATTACATCCTACCATCCTAATTTGAAAAGGGAAATGGAAAATTCTTCACAGGATTAAAATTTAGAGGAGAAAATTTAGAATTCAGATCGTCCTGACACCATACAAAGTGTAAAAGTGAAAGCCTTCGGCTCCCCGGCCATTCCTTGTTTTTCGAGGAGATCTACTGTAACAATTTGGTATGTATCTCGGCAGACCTTCCACTTGTGCACACAAGCACACACACACATGCATGCAGAGTTGCTTATAACAAAATACCTGGAACTGGGTAATCTATAAGAAAATGAAATTTATTACTTAGTTTCTGAGGCTGGGAAGTCCAAAGTCCATTTAGTTGTGGCAACAATGACCCAGGGGGTCTCACGTTGTGAGATGGTGGAAGCAGAGAAAGCAGAGAGAGAGACAGACTCTCCTCTTCTTTTAAAGCCCTCAGAACCACGCCCCTGACCACCATTATTAATCCATTCACTACTGCACGGTCCTGCAATCTAATCACCTCTTCAAGACTCCATAATGGCCATAATAGGATTTCCCACCCTCTTAACAGTCACAGTGGGGGCTAAGCTTCTAATACATAAAACTTGGGGGACACAATTCAAGCTCCAGTGAGTTTTGGGGAGACATAAGTCAATCCACTACAATGAGCATCTTTGTACACAGGTGCTTGTGAAAGTGTTTCTGTCTGACAGATGCATTTTAATGTTTGAGAGCCAACCTGATGTTTAAAAAAAGATTTTAGCCCATATTGACTTGTGCAAAGAGGTCACCGCATGGCTACGTAGGGACTGATGCCTTAAGCATAGTAATGTGTCCTCTTGATAATGTCCATGAATTGCAATTCTCTTGGCATTCGATTGGACTTGTATATATTTAACAAAAGACCTACCAGTCTTTGGCTGTGTTCAGCAGTACTTGCTCTCGGTTGCTGCTGGAGTCCATGCTTCCAACTCTCAGTGGCCTTCCAGATCTAGAAGAGGAAACCCTGATTATATAACAATTTGGGGTACTCCTTAGGAGTCAAACCTTCCAAGAGGTCACAGACAAAATGTTGAAATAATACAGCACTTACAAAGTGAGGTGCTGATGTCTTATGCTCACTATCACACCAAAATGCACAGTTTCATTTTCCCATTTGAATGGGTTTTGATTTGCTGAAAAACGAATAAAAAATATACAAACAAAAAACTTGATCTGCGAAATTTTTTCCTGTATGGCAATAGAGATAGAATTGTAATAGAATTGTAAAACTGAGATGCTTTATATCAGTGAAGGGACTACTGCATCGGGGAGTATGGAGGCTGATCAGTAATATAAGGATGGATTAGCGAATTTCCTGCCTCCCAAGAGGCATCTCCTGCACCTCTATCTTTTCTCAGATCTACATGAGAGAGATCCTTACACTAGACTGAATGGCTGGTTGGCCAGGCAGGTGTTTTTTGATTATAGGAATCCAAGTTCATGGACTTTGGTCCTGTGGAGCCAGTTCACAGTCTCCCATTGCCTGACCACAGACTGCCTTGTGGCAGGGGCCGTGTGGGACAGTGTGGGTGATCAGGAATCAGAACACACCATTCCTACCACCAGAAGATTAACTCTAAGTATTTCTAATCTCGGTAGGGTTATATTTTGCACTGAAATAGAAAGACAGTGGAATTCTGAGTCCATGTCAGAAGGTTTCAAAGCTCCTCTGCCTTATCTGAACTCTGCTGGTGGCAGCAAGGGCAGGAGAAGGGATTCTCTTGACCTTTACTTAAGCGGGAGAGAGGAGGTGACAGAGAGGTGCTTGCATCAGAGGTTGGAGGTGTCCACTTCATTTTCTCTCCCTGGTCCACTTCATTTTCTCTCCCTTAGATAAGTTGGCGACTACCTTGTGATAGTCACGTGTTTCTGCTATTGGCATTGGAAATAGTTAGCCATTGTCTTAACAAAGCAAACAATGTTCTCTTTAGATTTTATTTTTGCAATCAAATTTGCCATTTACCTAGACAAACCTATGAAGGTTTATAGTGGAACCGTACAACTGTTGAATCAGGTGCATGCTCACACAGCTAGGCCTTGTGAAAAAGGATCTACGGGTGTGATGCTGTAATGAAGATGATGAGTTTCACATTTAATTAAATTATACGAAAGTTGAAGACATTTTTTTCCCCACTAAGAATTATAGTTCTTAAAGCATAAAACTTAAAGAACCTCAAAGAAACCATAATGCTTTGAGGAGGATGGGGATCAGAGAGCAGAACGGTGGTTAAGACCATGCATTTCACAATCTGTCTTTCTGATTTTAATCCTTGTTCTGACCTGGAAAAAATTATTCAAACTCCTGGGCTTCAGTTTCCTTATCTATAAAATGGGATTAATAATAATAATAAGGGGATCTACTTTGTAGGTTGTCAGAGGATTTTGTGAGTAAAAAACACGTAAAATGTTTAGAATAGTATCTGGCACATAGTAAGCCCTCAATTCAATAAATGTTAGCTACTATTATGATTATTATTATGATTTAATAATTATTATTATTTTGTCATTCTAACAGTCTCCTTTCTTGTAAGGAGTCAGGAAAGGTACTAAAGCATTTGGAATGGAGTGGTTACAATTTTGATCACCAAGCTAAGTTTCGTGTTTATAGGAAAGGAAACAGAATTTACAGAATTGGCTTTTGAAACCTGAGTAGGCCAGGAAGAGTTCTTTTCATTATGGAAGTTCCCATGGATGGTTAAGGAATCGAGGCCACAAGAAGACTCCCTAATGTGTTTAGCAGTTTCTCATTGAAAGTCACAGTTTCTGAGAAGACTGTTTTACCGGTTGTACTTTTTAAAAGGTATTATGCTGAAGGAAAAGAAGCCAGCATAGATTTTTGATTGTTAGCCTGGAGATAAGTCTTATTGGATTCTGTGCTATGTTCCTGTACAGTGGTAGTAGGAAGTAGATATCCAATCTGTCACGATAGGATTATGTTCAGTGGGTCTAGGACAAAGACACCATACGACACTGTTCTTGGGTAGAGGAGGCTGTGAAGTCCCTTGGCTGTAGGAGTTGGTACTTCTGAAAATGATAGTAAACTGTCTGGCAGGCCAGTAACAATTCTATGAGCAAGAGGATGCATACTGTGTGTGAGGATAAAAATGTATCAAAACCTCTTTTCTTTCTAGTATATCTTATATATCATGTTAATTTTTTT
>NW_007734436.1:0-8605 GCF_000696425.1 Galeopterus variegatus
ATATTTGGTCCAGAGCTCAGATCAGAGCTGGAAAAATAAATTTTGGAACAACAAAAATATTTTGCATTATTTTATGGTTTTTCAAAGAATACAAATAATATACAAACTGCCATCAAGTATTTAGATGGAAATATAGGAGGCCTGGATGGAAGTTAGTCCTGAATTTAGAGATACAAGAGATTCCAGAATTGTGGAGCTCGAGGGACATTTTTCATATCAGTTTTTTTGATCTCTGCTAAATTTTTGGAAGAAAAGTGGTTTTTCTCACTGTCTGCATGTCAGTAGGAGCTCCAGGATGTGGAAAATCATTCACCCAAAGTTTTTAAATGTCAGAGAAATGGGAAAACCTTGAAAAAGAGAGATTTTGGACACAGGAAGAAAGAAGAACAGTGGTAAAACTACAGGAGATTCTAACATTTAATAGGAGAAGTATCTGGTCCCATAAAAGAGGATATTAGTCTTGCCAAAAGGAGAACAAATTTCAGTAATGTGAAGGGAGGAAAGTTTAAATAAGGAAGGATTTATCTGTAATACAACTGCTGGTAAAAGGTGAGGAAGAGGAAGAACTGATGAAAGAATAAAAGGACACTTAAAATACTGCAGAAAAATATTTGTACTTTAATGTCATAGAATTTTATTGCATAACCATTGAAGAAAGTAAGAGACTAAAATAGAAATCTAATATTTAGGGGAAATTAGTAAATGTGATTGATTCTCTAAAGGGTATGTATTCTGAATGGGGTTTTGAAAAATTATTTGCCTTTTTTATTATTATCACAAAATAATACTTAACTTTGATAATATTTAACAGTAAAAGAAATAAATAACATTTTTTGTATTTACCAAATTAATTTTTTAAGACATTACTATACAATTTAATTAAGTTATTTATAATTCAAAGGCTTTACTTTTTAGAACTTCATCCAAACATTCATAAATCTTACTTATACTTTAGATGAGGGTGTTGCAGCCTTCCTGCATCTTCCACCGAATGTTATACCCCTTTTAGTTTGGCTGATTTGATCAATTGAACTTTCATTTGTTCACACATTCAACAAATGAACAGTTACTCACCAGGCATTTGGCTAGTACTGGACATTATTATGTATTTTCTGTATATATTGTTTTTCCAAATCTAGGCAATAATCCACTGGTTATATACACTTTTGTTTATATATCGTAGGCCCATGTTATAAGACATTTACTATGTAAATGTATACATAGTAAAACTATGAATACATTTGAATTTACAGGACATTTTACATTTAGCATGATATTCATTGAGGAGGCTTTCAGAAAAGCAATTAAGAAATCAATCTATTTAGAACTACATATACTGTCATAATTCTGTTCAGAAACATTGTACTGTTTATACATACACACAACACACACAAAAGCAATTGCAAGAGTATTCATTTACAGCTCATTGTTACCAGCATTGGTTAATATATTTTGCTAGTTAGATTTGTGAAAAGGATATTACTCATTATTTTATCTCGTGTTTCTTTTATTACTTTCAGTTTGAACATTTTTCTTGATGGTTTATTCCTAACTGTACTTTACCTTTTTGTAAATTTCATGTTTGTGCTTTCTGGCTGATTGTTTAATGCAATCATGGCTGTTTTCTTCTTTTATGGTTTCCTCATCTAATGATCTATTGTTCTCTTGGTATCTTTAATTAATCACATTTTTCATCATGGATTTTGATCATGATTTTCAAAACTCCTTACTAATTGCTCAATTAACTAAATTAATAGTATTCATGTGGAGTGGGTTGAGTTCTTTTCTGCTTTGGTGGGCACTTTCCTGTTGATAAGTTTTTTTCATGTACTTTGTCATACACTGACGGGGGATTTATCTTCAGTGTGTGTTGTCTTCTCTAGGAGTTTTTCAGGTTCCCTGTGTTTATAAACATTCTTATGGGTAAGTTTTATTTTTAATTCTGCCAGTGTTCATTAAATTATATTGGTTCTAATTCAATTTTTATGTTACTGTCTCCACAGACTCAGGTTTTCACACAGATGGGTAGCATCTGATTTTTCTTCAGCGAAAATTTCTTCACTGGATATTTTTTAGTGAAGAATTCCTTCAGTGAAAATTTCTTCAGTGAAAGTTCAGAGACTTTTCCCAACCATGACCCAAATAAGGCACCCTGCCTCCATGCCACATCCCTGGGTCCAGGGGTATTTTTCTAGTTCCTGTTTAATAAAAAGACTGAAAGTCCCATTCTAATGCAGGATTTGTGCAGGGAGCCCACTTCCACCTATTTCCAAATGCTGGAGGAGAGCCTCGTTCCCCAGCATGTCACAGACATTCTCCAGTGGCTCTTAACGTTGTGTGTCTCCCCTGAACCTCTCATGTCTGTGGCTTTGATCCCTTCTTTCTGATGTTTGCTTTTCACTCAGCTATATATTTTTGATGTTTTTGATATATTTTTTGTCAGACTAATTGATGTGGAATTTTCTTGTAAATACTTAACAAATTCTTTATTCCAGTGCACATTTTTGTTATTCTTGTTATAATTTGTTAGACCTCTTATGATTAATAAGTAATCATTCTTTCCATGTTTGATACATCTTCCTAGTAATATACTTCAGCTTGTTTTAAATGATACTTTGCTCCATCTGGAATTAATAATTGTGTAATATGTGATAATTTATATAATGAGATGAGGCTTTAAGTTGACTTTCCCAGTATTAAAAAATTTCAACAACAGATATTTATTGAGTGCCCTTTCCTTACTCTTTCCTGTTCTAGTCATATGTTCATATAATGTTTAATAAATTTGTATAAAAATAGAGAAGAATGAAAAAAAAAAACCTAAAAGGACCATCAATATCAGCTCTCAGGCAAGCACAATTAAAATAAGTAAATAAATAAATAAGCAAACAAATAAATAATTGAAGGCAAAGTAAATAAGTGAAATACAAAATCTCATGACCCTCCACCCAGCTTCTTCCCAAAGGTTTATGTCTCATTTATATATAAGTTTAAAAATGATTTTCACAAAGGCAATCATATTATACATATTGTTCTGTACCTTACTGTGTCCACTAATGTGTCTTGGAATATATTTTTTAGCTCTTAGATATCTACCTCATTCTTTTCATTGATACATAGTTTTTTGTCTTGTTTTGTTTGCTTTTTGTTTTTTCTTTTACCTGTCGATGAGTCATAGTGTATTTAATTGGTTGACCTCACTTTTGTTTTTCTTAACAATAGTTAGTGATTATCCTGTACTCACTTCTATGATCATTAGGTCAAGAATAAAGCATATTAAGATGTTGCTAGATGTTGACAACTATTCTCTGGAGAAAATTGCATTTAAATGATAACCAAAAAATTATGAGCATTCCCATTTCCACATCCTTGATATTACTGGATATTATAGAAATTCTTAAATGTCTCCCCTATAAGTAAAAAGTTGGAAATTCCATCTTTGTTTTGATTTGCATTTATTAAATGATGAGTAATTTTTGTACCACATTTTTAAAATTTTAATTAACAAAACTCAAAATAACATTATACCATGATTTTTGTTTTTATTCGTATTTGGCTGTTTCAAAGAAACAGAAATATGCTTTTTTATTTTCTTGCCTAATTGACCATTGAAGCAGGAGTAGAACAATGGTTTCCAAAGTCTGGTGGGGGGATGGGAGAAATGATGACATGTGTGACAAAGTACATGTTTGTCAAAGGGTACTATATTAGTTTGTTTTCTGTTTCTGATAAGAGAATAGCTGAAACTGAGTATTTTATAAGAAAACAAAATCTGTTTCTTATAGTTTTGGAGGCTGGAAAGTCCAAGGTCCAGGGAAGGCATCTGGTGAGGGCTTTCCTCTTGGTAGGAACTCTCAAAAGGGTCCAGTGCCTATGAAAGGTATCACATAATGAGGGCTGGTCAAGAGCACATTTTCATGCTCACTTGCTTTCCTTATTAAGTCCCCAGTCTCCTCCCTGATAATCCATTAAACCATTAACCCACAACTTCATCAAAGGATAAATCTATTCATGCAGGCATAGTCCTCATGATCCAATCACCTTTTAAAGGTCCCACCTTTCAAGTACCATATTGGGGGTTAAGTTCCAAGATGAATTTGGGGGACATTCAAACCACAACATTCTATCCACGACCCTGCAAAGCTCATGTCCTTTCTGCATACAAATACATTCATTCCATCTCCATAGCCCAAAAGTCTTAACTTGTTTTAGCACCAACCCAAAAGTTCAAAGTCCAAAGTTCCATCTGTGAAATCAAAATGAGTTATTTACTTCTAAAATGCAATGGTGGGACAAGCATAGGGTACATATACCCTTTCCAAAATGGAGCAACAGAAAAGAAGAAAGGAGTAATAGGCCCATAGCATGTCTAAAATGCAGCATGGCAGTCATTAAAGCTTAAAGCTGGAGAATAATCTCCCTCGACTCCATGTTCAGCACCCCCTGCACAACAGTGTGGTGTTGGGTCCTGAAGTCCTCAGGCAACCCTGTCTCTATGGCTTTCCTGGGCTGAACCCATGATTCAGCTTTCCCAGGATGGCATTGAATTCTGGCAGTTCTATAATTCTGGGATTTTGATGGTGGTCCTGCTTCCACAGCTCCCCTAGGAATGGCCGTGGTAGGGGTTCTCTGCTGCAACTCTCACCCCACATTTCTGCTCGGCATTGCTCTAGTGAAGGCTGTCTGCAGTGACTCTACAACTGTGACAAATCTCTTAAAAGTTTTTTTATTATTATGAATACTCATGAGATATAAATTACCAGAAATTGCTTTTATAACCCTTGTCCCCACCCAATTGTCCCCCAACCACCCTCTCCCATTCCCTCTCCCCCCACTCCACTTTGCAGCCCTAGGAATGTTCCCTCCCTCTGTAAGACCAGCGCACGACTGTACTCTTTCCTTCCTTCCTTTCTCTCTTAGCTCCCATGTATGAGTGAGCACATGCAGTATTTATCCCTGTAAATTTAATTATATAATTCAACAAAGAAAAAAAATAAATGTTAGATAAATTAGAAAATTGGTTTTATGATTTGATGTCTTTTTAAGGTGAAAAACTAAAACATAAATGGAAGATAATTAATTTTTCAGTTACAAAGAAGGATATGTTGTACTGAGAAAATTCTTAGACATGTGGAAGAGTTGGACCCTAATTCTTGTTGCTGAGGGTACAGTTTAACCTCGTACAATGATTATAGCAGTAAGGGTAATGATTCCAGCCACACCTTCATTTTTATAGTGCTGATAAATGGATATATGTATTCAAGGTGCATGAAAATAAACAGATTTTAATAGGTTAAAAAAAGCAGGGGTTTTTTTTGTTGTTATTTAGAAGTTTTTTTTTTTTTTAAGTTGAAATGAAAAAGAAGCATGATGAACTATAATGGGAATAGATTAAAAGGAACAGCTGAATGGAAATATTTTTGAGCCTCACATTTAATACACAGTAATTTTAATTTGAGTGTACAAAGTGAGTGTTATTAAAATACAATTGTAAACTTATATGCAGCATTAAAATATCTAAAGGGATACATTATTTATTAAATTTGAAAAGCGCAATATCTATTCTGTGATGTTACTTTTATACTTTTATTTATATTTATTAATTCATTCATTTTTCTTCTTCCTCAAGTACATACTTTAGTAGTTCTTTTTTTAATTATTTTTTATTAAGAATATTCATGAGATACAAAGCTAATTGTCACCCCTCGTGCACATGCTGTGAGGGCCAGATTCATACTGGGAGCATACCCATTATCAGAAATTACTTTTGTACCCCGTGTCCCCAGCCAATTATCCACCAACCTCCTGTCCCCTCCCCCTGTCCCCCACACTCCGCTTTGTAACCCTAAGAATGTTCCCTCCCTCTGTAAGACCAACACACCACTGTGGTCTTTCTTTCCTTCCTTCCTTTCTCTCTTAGCTCCCACATATGAGTGAGCACATGCAGTATTTATCAGTCTGTGCTTTGCTTATTTCATTCATCCATGTTGTTGCATTTTTAAAAACTCAGACCTATTGGTTATGCAGCACTAATTGTGTTATCAGTAAAACTTCAATAGTTGGACTTTCAGCTAAAATTAATGATACATTCAAAGAGTTATTTATTCTTTCTCTAGGGACGATATGTGTTGTCCTTAGTGGGGTAATGGGTTATGGGTTGAATTGTATCACCAAAAAGCTATATTAAAGTCTTAACCCCTGGTACCTATGAATGTGGACTTATTGGAAATAGGTTCTTTGTAGATAGAATCAAGTTAAGATGAGTTCATTAGGGTGCCTTTATAAGAAGAAAAGACAGACACACAGGGAGGAGACAGGTGAGTAACAGCAGTGGCAGAAACCGGAGTGGTGCAGCTGTAAGCCAAGGAACACTAAGAATTGCCAGCAAATCACAAAAAAGCTAAGAGGAGGCAAGGAAGGCTTCTCTTCTACAGTTTTCAGGGAAAACATGGCCCTGCTGACACCTTAATTTCAGACTTCCAACTTCCAGAAGTTTGAGACAATGAATTTCTGTTGTTTTAAGCACCCAGTTTATGGTATGTCACAGCAGCCATAAGAAACTAAAACAGGCATGGAGCATTTGGAATGTTTCCCCTGGCAATTACAGCGGCCCTTGTCTGGCAAAGAGAAATAGCTTGGCATTGTATAAATTCCACTCAGGCTCAAAGTTTCAGAATCAAGATCAGTGTCTGGAGTCTCTGATTACTTTTATGTCAGGAGAGAGACTCAGTGTTTTCAGGAGATAAATTAACCTTGATTTTCCTTTTCTTTAGAAAAAATCACTTCCACTGCACTAAGAAAAAAAAAATCCATGAATAATGCAGTTCTTATTCAGCCAGAATTGGACTCCTAAGCTTACTTAAAACTCTTGAACTATTTTGCTATGAGCACCACACTTGTCTTTGTACTCTGAAAGTCCACCAAAGGTCACCCATGCAAAGATCCTGTATTCCTGGGTGACACATGTCTTAAGCCAGAGGAAATACGTCAGGCTTTTGCATAAATTTTGTCAGAACTGAAGCTTTCATTAGCTAATTCATTTATATCATGAATATTATTTGTATGTGATTTATCTTTCATAGGTTTTAAAGTCTTGCATAGAAATTCTCTTTTCATTCCAACTTTTAGAGCTAGAAAGAGCAGGGCATGGATATACTAACAAATCAACAGCTCTATTTGCTAACATTGTGCTATTTAATTTGAGATATACAAGGTTACTTTAAAAAATTTGCAAAAAATTTGAATTAAAAGGTAACACAAATCTTTCCATGAATATTTTGAGATACCCTTATATATCACACAATTTGTCATAATTTCTTCTCTTGGACAACTTAAATTTAGTAGAAGTAGCAAAACTAATAAATACAACCATGCTTTGTTTAATGATGGGGATATGTTCTCAGAAAGGTATGGTTAGGTGATTTCATCATTGTGTGAACATCATAAAGTGTACTTAAGCAAACCTCTTTGGTATAGCTTACAGCACACCTAGGCTATATGGTATAACCTATTCCTTATACAGGCTACAACCCTGTACAGCATGTTACAGCACTGAATACTGTAGGCAATTGTAACACAGCAGTAAGTATTTGTTTATCAAAACATATCTAAACATAGAAATGGCAGAGTAAAAATACATGATAATAGATGAAAAATGGTATATATTTATATGGCACCGGCCATGAATGAAGCTTGCAGGAGTAGAAGTTGCTGGGGGTGAGTCAGTGAGTGAGTGGTANTTGGTTCTGAGAATATTCATTTCCAACAAATTCCCAGGTAATGGTGATGATCCCAGGCCCACATTTTGAACATAACTTGTTTATAGATATTGAAAGCCTTTCATTCCAAAATTTATCTGCTGATTTCTTCAGTTAACCAGATACTCTTTTTTTATCCATCTCAATAAATGTCAATAAATATTTTTTTCTTTTTTAAAGCACTTTAAATGGTACCATATCAGTGCAAATCTCCAGAAACTTTCAACTGGGACAACAGCCATGGCTACTTTACTAGATTTTCTGTTTCTAATCTTCACCCCTACAAACAGTGCTTCACTTCACAGACAGCATGAGCTTTTAAAAAACATCAGACTTTAATTTAATATTGCCAAGTTTTATTATTATATTTTAAATAAAATCTACAATCTCCCCATATCCTTACTGTTGTTCACCTCTCAAGTCACATCTTCATCTATTTTCTCATTTTTTCAGATGATTTCTATTAACCTCTTTGATCATACCAACCATCTGTCCCCACTGTTATGGTCTGAACGTTTGTGTTCCTCCAAAAATTCATATTTGAAGTCCTAGCCCCCAGGGTGTTGGTATTTGGAGGTGGGACCTTTGGGAAGTGATTAGGTTTAGATTGGTTCATGAGTGTGGGGCCCTTTTGATGAGGTCAGTGACCTTACATGAAGAGAAAGAGAGAGAGCTAACAGAGGGAGGTAGGTCTGTTTCTCCACTTACAGGCACTGAGGAAAGGCCATATGAGCACTGAGGAGGTGGCTAGGTAACATGGGAAAATAATTTAGGCAAGAGGACATGTTAGTAAATTATTGTAAAAGCCCAGTGAAAGATTATAGTAGCACTAACAAAAATAAAAAAAA
>NW_007734436.1:9234-11296 GCF_000696425.1 Galeopterus variegatus
AAAAAAAATGGACAGAGTGAGAATATGATTTTGAATTGGAGATGAAAAAGTGTGCTACAATATTTTTTTGGATCGAAACAATAATTTTTATTTTCAACTTTATCTCCAACTTAAAACTTCATTATAAAACTTGTCAAATAAACATGGCAAAAACAAAGTTAGAACAACCTGTAGCTGATATCCAGAAATATTGATATGAGAAGTAAGAAAAGATAAATAAATATACACCACATTTTTCTGGCTTGAGCAATTGGATAAAGGAGGGTATCCTTTGTTAAGATAGAAGAGACTTTATTTTATTTTATTTATTTTATTTTATTTTTTTTGTCCTTTTTGAGACCGGCCACACTGCGCTCAGAACCCGCGGCGGGAGCGCTGCTGCGCTCCCAGCGCCGCACTCTCCCAAGTGCACCACAGGCTCGGCCCAGATAAAGAAGACTTTAAATGAAAAGACTTTAGGAGAAATGTAGATCCATATTTCTCTTTTGTCTATGGTCATTTTTAGCTTGTAAGTGTTTTTTCATGTGGAGATACTAAATATAGATTGGATACTTGGTGTATGTAAAAAAACATGCTACATAAATATGTGGTCAGTGACTCAAGGTCACATAGATTCTAGAGCTAGAAAATAATGCAAGGTATGCTTGTAAAGTTACTACCAACCGATTTCAATGAGCTATGAAAAAGGTTATTACAATTTTTGAGAGAAGAGATTTCAGACATCGTAAAAGTGATAATTGTGAAGTACCATGAAGGGTCTTCTATAATTAAAGAGGAAGGTGCTCAGGATGTTTGATTCATTCTATTTTTAAGAAAATTAGGATTATAGTTTTATTGTTTTATAATTGGGCATTTAAAAGTACATACAGAAATCACAAAGAGAAAAAAACCCAGAAGGGGTTGGCAACGATATAAAACTGCAACACTGTCCATATCAATGAATGAGAGGAATGTCTTGGGGTCTTCATGCCATATTGTCTTTTCTTCAGTATAACACTGACCATATTTTTAATTTTGCAAACATAATTTATATTCCTTATTGCCAAATGCACATTAAAAGAGGCAGGTCCATATATCTTATGTAAATAAGCTTTCTTTCTGTTTAGCCATTCTAATACTTTCCTTCATTAATGTGAATACTATAATGTTGAATGCAAAATTAATTACAACCAGTTTCCAAATTGTCTTATTTGAATATAACAGATTTCTTCATTTTCAAAGATATCTTCTGACTCTGCCTCCTTTTTTTCAAAGTTGAAAGTAGTTAGGCAGCCACGCTCTGTGAGATTTTATATTATGAGTACGTAAACACCTACAAAAATATTATTTTTAAAAAATACTTGTTATGGATGTGAAATTGATATGACACTCCTGTTCATTCAGTCCAGCACATGTGAAACCTTCAAAGAAAAGTCTTCAAATCCTCCCAAGATCTAAATGTGTCTTTTGTCCTGGGTGTTAATGGGGTGAGAAATGAAAGAAGAAATGGTGTGTTGAGCTGCACATACAGAGACATATTCATACTGCGTTCCAAATAAAGAGCTTCAGATATCCTTAATTTGTGTGTGAAAGTGGTGGGTAATTGTGTTCAAGGGTTATTGCAAACTCTTATTCATTCTGTCCGGCTACTTGTTTCTTGTCAAACCTTATGTAGTATTTTAGTACAAAATAAGCAGTAACAGTAAAAGTTTCATCCCATAATATCTGATATAGATTGAAATGTGTTCTCCAAGTTTTATGTATTAGAAGTTTGATCCCCTCTGTGACTGTTAGAAGGGTTGGAAATCCTATTAAGGTCACTGAAAAGTAGGGCCTTACAGAGGTGATTAGAATCTGAGGACCATGCCCTAATGAATGGATTAATACTGGTGGCCATGTACATGATTCTGAGGCCTTTAAAAGGAGAGCATGTGACAGTTTCTTTCTCTCTGCTCTGCCATTCTGCCATGTGAGACCCTTGCATTACTACTGAGGAACACCCTCACCAGATGTGTTCCCTGGACTTTGGACTTCCCAGCCTCCAAAACTATAAGGAATATATATATATTTTCTTACAAATTAC
>NW_007734436.1:12247-14833 GCF_000696425.1 Galeopterus variegatus
AAGAAAGTTTGGAACTTCTTAGGGACTGGTAAAAGGTGGTGAACAGAATGTTGATAGAATATGGACAGTAAAGGCCATACTGAGAAGGTCTCAGATAAAAATAAGAAGGTTTTTTGAAACTGGAGCAAAGATCATTTTTGCTATGAACTGTCAAAGAACATGGCTGAATTCTGTTCATACCCAAAAGTTTTGTGGGATGTGGAACTTAAAGCTACTGAACGAGGGTATTTGGCCAAAGAAATTTCTAAGCCACAAAGCAGTCAGGAAGTCATATGGCTATTTGCAACAACCTGCTGAGTTATGGCAGAAAAGGCATAACATAAAGCTAGAATTTATAATTCAAAAGAAGAGCATAAAGTTTTGAAAAATTAGGGAGCCAGAAATAAACCCATGCACTTATAGCCAACAGCTTTTTGACTAATGCGCTTAAAGTATACACTGGGAAACCAACAGCCTCTTCAATAAATGGTCCTGAGAAATTTGGATATCGACATGCAGAAAATTGAAACTAGACCCCTATCTTTCACCATACATAAAGACCAACTCAAAATGGATCACAGATCTAAACTTAAGAGAGCAAACCATGAAACCATTAGAAGAATACATAGAGGAACTGCTACACAAAATGGAAGTAGGTAGAGCTTTTTAGAACAAGACCACAAAGGCACAGGTAACTAAAAGCAAAAAAAGCCAAATGGGACTACATCAAACTAAAAAGCTTCTGCACAGCAAGGGACACTGTCAAGAAAGTGAAGAGACAACCCACAGAATGAGAGAAAATCCTTGCAAACTATGCATCAGACAAGGGGATAGTATACAGGATATATAAGGAACAAGAGCAATTCAACAGCAAAAACCAAAGAACAAAACAAAACAAAACAAACAAACAAAAAAATTAAAACATGGACAAAGGGACTGAATAGGCATTTCTCAAAGGAAGATATATGAATGACCAACAGACCCATGAAAAAATGCTAAACATCACCCAGCATCAAGGAAATGCAAATCAAAACCACATTGTGATATAATCTCACCCACTAGGCTGGCTTTTATCAAAAAGACAGAGAGTAACAAATGCTCTCGACGATGTGGAGAAGGGGAAGCCTCCTACACAGTTGGTAGGACTGTAAATTGTTGCAGCCATTACGGAAAACAGCACGGAGGTTCCTTAAACAACTACGGCAAGAACTGCCATACAATCCAGCAATTCCACTGCTGGGTATATACTGAAAAGGACGGAAATCATCGTGTTGAAGCGATGCCTGCGCCCCATGTTTGTCACAGTTCTATTTCCAATAGCCAAAAGTTGGAACCAACATAAATGTCCTTTGTCAGATGACTGGATAAAGAAAATATGGTATATATATATTTTAAAATATGGTATATACATATATATATATACATATATATATACACACACACATGATGGAATACTACTCTGCTGTAAAAAAGAATGAAATACTGGCATTCACAGGAACATGGATGAACTTACAGAAAATCATGTTAAGTGAAATAAACCGGGAACAGAAAGAGAAATACTGCATGTCCTCACTCATGAGTGGTAGCTAAAACATAAACAAATATATATAAAAAAAGTTTGATACAATAATCACAATATGTTGAACTTTCAAAAGGAGAGAACAGAACTGACGTTACCAGAGTTGGGAAAGGGAGAAAGGGGATGAGGGATTAGGGAGGAATTGATTAAAGGAGCATAAAAACCAATTACATTGCATAATTTTGAACTTTAAAATAAAGTATTTATAAATAAACAAATAAATCTATTCTGCCCCTATAAACCACTTTTTTCATTTTCTCACATTTAATTCTATACCCTTTAATATCATTATTTTAAATAAAATAGATTTATCTTAGATACATTGTAGACAGTGGTAAACTTATTCTCCAGATATGTTGTTTTGCTTTAGTCTGTTGGTTTAGTTATCTTCAAAAGTTGGGACATACAAGGAAAATTGAGAAGCTGGTGACAGTTTTCATTTGCTGACTAATCATAAATAGTTATCCTGGAAGAGCTGTAAAATTATCCATGAAATCAAGTTAGAAAACTAATTGAATAAAAGATCAATCACATATTTATAGTTACTAGCTTATAAACTTAGTCTTGATCTATACACATATGCTTTCATCCAAACATTTATTTTTTAATGCAGAAATATAGAGTTTCCTTCCTGTGTCATTGTATCTACTGATTGAATACATCAGGATTCTTTATATCGATACAAAATTTTTAAAATGAAGTGACATTAGCAATTCATGAGGTTTGTTAATACGTTTATTTGTAGTTAATAAGATTTTACGTTGTTACCGAAAGAGTGAAAAAGTTACTCTTTCTGATTATTGTTTAGATCTCCCTGTCAGTATGTTTCTATTGATAATAATAAGTATATTAGAATAAACTTACAAAAAATAATTTATTACAGAGAATAATGTAATAAAATATATTGGGGTAAATTGAATACAAGAAAGTAATCTATGGATAGAAAAGCAAATACTAACACGTAAGAAACTGAGCAGGCTAATCTATTAGCAGTAAGGCCCTTATACAAGAAAACTTTATCACCCTTT
>NW_007734436.1:15353-17727 GCF_000696425.1 Galeopterus variegatus
AACTGAGCAGGCTAATCTATTAGCAGTAAGGCCCTTATACAAGAAAACTTTATCACCCTTTCTCATATTTATGGTGTCCAGTACTAATAACATAGTAATAATACTAAGAATTCTTATATATAGTAGAAAAGTACAAGATGTTAAGTACATTTAGCATGCCAATACAAAGAAGGAATCTCCTGTATGTAAGTTTGCTATTAGCATTATTAATCAGAAATGCACTCACTATTGGGGAGAACAGAACATGAATGATGATATTCAGATGAGTTTATTTATTTTTTAGTTACTTTAATCAGTATTGAAAATATTCTTCAAATTGAATTTCTTTTCAGTAGTGCATTTCTGTTTAAAAGTTTTAGTATATTCTGCTGAATTCAGCAACTGAAGTAAATAGGGCTTTGGAGAATTATAGGTTATCCTCGTTTTATCCAAGTCATGTCTCTCAACTGGAAGATTAAAAGCTAGCCTCAAACCAGGTAAACATATTTTTGAAATTTTATAGGAGAAAAAAAAAGCTTGTTAAAACTGTATGACAGCATCAGCAACTTTGATCTTTGCATATTTAGGAAGGAAGCAGCTCTGCAGGTTGCCTTTTTTCCTATCATTCAGTCTCACTGAAAAGGGTGAAGTTTCCATGGAGGTGAAAAATATTTACCCGAGTAATATTAGCTTAAATATACACCTGCAAACTAGAGGGAAAAGTGTCCTGTAAATACTTTATCCTCATGAGCATTAATACTTTTTACTCAATGCAAGCAGCAAAAGAGAAATAAAATATGTAGCAATAACATCTAAGAATGAGTGTGTGAGTGTGTGTGTGTATTCATAACAAAAAACTACCTAGGAAATTATGTAATGTTTGTGTTTCAGTAGTATTCCAAACTGAACTTAATTCTAGGATGAAGTTACAGACTCATGTAATTTTTATTGTATATTTTTTCCTTTCCAGTTGTATGATTTTAATTGGATATTGTAGTTAGAAACATCACTAGTGTAATTTGTTATTTTAATCTCCAATGTCTCCTAATTTGCTTAGAAAACCAATAATAATTTAGTCCTACCATTGTTCTTGATTTTCTTGAAATCTTTTAAAACTTACTTCCTCCTTCTGTATCTGTCAAAGTTCTGGTTTGTGTTTAAAAATTATACACACATACATACACACATGCACATATATTTACACAAGGTGTAAATATGCATATATACACATGGGTATACATATGCATATGTGTGTGTCTCTGTGTCTGTGTATAAGAAAATATGCTATAAGAAAAGGGTAGTTTGCTATTTCCAAAATCAAAAGCCTTTAGAAATAGACCAGGACTTGTAATATTATTTCATACACCTCAGTTTATAACTAATATCTCCTTAACTTGTTTTTGTCAGGTTGCATTTTTTCTAAAAATTATTAATTGATACACGTCGCCTAAGTGGTATAAATGTAAATTTACTTTACTTCCATGCATTCATAGCTTAGATTGTGATAATTTGAGAATATATTTGAAATAAACCATGAATCATAATCCCTTTATATTTTTTTTGGTCCATATTTTGGAAGTTAAATGGATTAATAAAGTCAAGAGCTGCTTTAAAAGTCTAATGTTAACAACATGCCACCTCATTACAGCTGTTTCCTGAGACTTAAGTATCAACTTTTACATAATTAGTATACTACTATTTAATTTCATGATAGTGCAAGATTTAGGAAGTCACTCAGGGCTTATTTTACATATGACATTCTAGGCTTGGGACTTAAATAATCAGCTACTGATTATGAAGTTTGCTTCGAACATTCACAAGATGATTCCTAAATGTGTGGCCTAGTGAAATTTGAGTTTATGCTGTTAGCCTGAGCAGAAATTCTAGAAGTAGGAAACAAATCACAAGAAAATCTTTGAAATTGAATGATAATCTTTAGCTAGACTTCTATTTCAAATGAGATGGTTACTTCTGTAGATATGCATTACTGAACATAGAACTTTTTCATTAAATCTGCTTTTGAGAGCATAAGCATTGCTTCACCAGAGCAAAGAAATCCAGATGAATAATGACTTGCTTGAATGACCATGAGATAGAGTCGGCCTATGCAATGCTTGTGCTATTACTAGACATGGAGGAAAAAGCATTCAGGATGCTGTGTCATGTCTACAATGTTAATATACAAAATGTGCTTGGAACTTTTATACCTCAACTAACTTAAAAACGATTTGACTAATTATTCATTTATGTTTTATATACTAAAGTATGACACCAGGAGTGTTCTTTAAACTTTGGATATAACATTGATTTCCCATCAACTCCACTCAACCACCTTAAGTCAGTCAGAGGATAATCTGTGATAAGACTCCAGGTTCACTGTCCATTCTGAAGACCC
>NW_007734436.1:18365-19366 GCF_000696425.1 Galeopterus variegatus
CCCTGATTTACTGACCACCATGGATCATCCTCACAACCACCTTTCCCAGTGGATGTGTCACCTGTTTATTATGCACAAGCATGAGCACAGCAGCATTAACAGAATAAGGAGCAGGAAGATCACAGAATGTAGCTAGTGTCACAATGTGACACAAATACAGGTAGGTGACTGAGACCTCAGGTAGAACCATGCTATATTGTATTAAAAATGCCTATTAGAATAAAAACATAAACTGGAAAGATAACAGGAAAGGGAAGGGAGTGGAAGTGGGAAAATGTATGAGAAGGAAGAGTCAGCAAGGTGAGTGCTAAATGTAGTAGATTTCTTTGTGTCCCTTGCTTTCATACACCAGAGATCTTTTTCTCCATTGAAGTCTTTTATGATTTAATGAATCAGGGTAGTAATATAATTGTGAAAAATATGCTATGGGATAATTAAATGGCATTTTAAATATAGCTGAGTCTGTCAGTTAGTGTCATATTTTTTTAAAAAAGTTACTCTGGTTATTTTATTTTTAGATTCCTTGGAGAAAAGATCTCTTACATTTCCTTTTATAAACTAATGTATAACTGCCATAAAGTACCATTTAAAGTTAACACTAACCACCAGCTATAGATAGTAATATTTCTATGTTTGATATCACAGTCATCTTTCAGCTTATCATATGCTGACTGCAAATTCAGTCTCTAGTTTCTACAGTAATTTATTCTCAAAAAAATGTACACATTGAAATATTGGTACTACTTGATTGTTGAAAGCAATAATTCATCATGCCTTTTTCTGGTGATTGAGTTACTTTACTTCACCATGTAATTGTTTTGCTACAAGAATATTTAATAAGGAAACAGTTTATAACCAAAATTGTACTGTAAGCCTAAAAAGCCAACATAATTACTTAAGTTTGAAATCATAGTTAGAAAGCCAGAAGAAAATTGTTCTCATCTATAAGAAAGACAACACACAGGAAAAAATTCAAAGATGAGTTAAGTCACTGATTTTTG
>NW_007734436.1:19965-21450 GCF_000696425.1 Galeopterus variegatus
GCCGGTCTGTATGTGGGATCCGACCCCTCGACGGGAGCGCCGCTGCGCTTCCCACGCGACAGACTGTAGCAGTGCGCCACCGGGCCGGCCCAACTTTGCTATTTTTTATACAAGGTATTTTTTCACAATTTTTTTCTTGTTTTGAAAATGTAAAATGTTTGAGTTTTTAGTGCTATTTTAATATAGGCTGGTGAGTGAAAGCACAGCTGTTATAAATCAATCTTTATCATAATACTTGTGAGTTCATTTACTGAGGCAGACAAACTGATCTCAGAACTTTAAATTCAGTGATAGGCGTTATCACTTAAATTTGTGCCAATATTCTGGAGATAGCAAATATCAAATTAAAATATTATAGAAAACAAACCTTTAAAGCAATTTGTTTTCTTGAAAGCAGTGGTAAATTGTTTAAATAAAAATATTTTAAGCAATTTTATATATTTTCTAGAATAGTCAGTAAATCTAGATTAAACTTACATCGTCATCCACTTTAATTCATGCTTTGAGTTTCTTACTAAGCATCCTTCAGAAAAAATTCAGTTCCTACTTTCAGTATGAAGCTTTTTCTACTATTTGTACCATCTGAAAGAATCCCCATGAACACAACTATTTTAAGTTGGCTCTCTTTTCCATGCCACACATAATTTAATGGTATACCATTCTGCATATCCTCTAACACGTTCCAATATATTAGACTATTTTTAAGAACCTAGTCTTGTGTCCTTAAGAGTGAATATCAGACTGAAGTTCCTCTTCTATCTGTTATGAGTTTTAGCTTCTGAGCAGACAGTTAACACTCATCAATACTATAACCGTGTGGATATTAAAAATGATTATTATTTTGCTGGTGTTTCAATGGTGACAATTGTAAGTATAAAATATATATTGTCTTCAATATATTGAAGACTATATGTTGTCTTCAGAGAGCTCCTTATCACATGAACATCAGAACATATTCATTGGTAAAGAGAAGATTTATGCTCCCTGAAATAACCCAGGTGATACTGCCTAATTCAGAATACATTTAGGAACTTATCAAATTCTTCAGATAATCCCATTTTAGACTTTTTCATGGATATTTTTACATCCTGCTTACCACTTCTAATGCATTTAGAGAATGTCTACTTTCCTGCATGCTTACTTAATGTATGCAATCGGTAACAAGTACAGACTTTCTGAGTTTTATGCAAGCTAGGAAATTCCACCAATTTTCAAAAATACATAACTTAAACAGTATCAGGACTTAGGTCTCCTTGAGATCTATTTTTGGAATAATGCCTTAGTATTTTGAAAGACAAAATGTCTGTATTGCCTCCATTGAAGTAAGTTTTATGTTTGAAATTTTTAAAATATCTTCGTTTCCAGTAAATCTTCTCCATTTGATAGCATAGAAATTGGTGAATTTTGGGGCTGGCCCGGTGGCGCACTGGATAGTGTGCCGCTTGGGAAGCGCGGCGGCGCTCCAGCCCGAGGGTTCGGATCCCA
>NW_007734436.1:22450-27539 GCF_000696425.1 Galeopterus variegatus
ACTGAGGGTTGCGATCCATTGCTGGACACGGAAAAAGACAAAAAAAAAAAAAAAAAAAAAGAAATTGGTGAATTTTATAGTTCATTGTTTCCTTACTCTGAATTATTCCCTAAATAAACTAAGCCCTTTCTCCCCTTTAAAACCATTTCCATACTAACACAGTTTAGAATGATTAAATGACTTTATTTTAGAAATTCTTTCTTAAAACAGAATTAATTTTAATGGTATTTCATAAATGTAGAAAGCAAAATTTTTCTATTGCTTCTATTGTTCTTTGAAAGTAGGGAGTCAGTTTTTATGTTTATCTAATATAACTTGCCACTATCCAAATGTCCTTGGCTTTAACTCTACTATTTTTAATGGTTGTTTGTATTAACCAGATAATTGAGCCAATTTACATATAATAAATTAATATTGGAGGTCAAAATGCATTTCTTATCCTTTGTCTTTATTTAGCTTATCCATTACAATCAAATTAACCTTATCCTCAATTTGCATTGAGCTTTGTAGACACAAGCAATATCAAATTATTTGTCTTAATTAAATCTCTCCTATCAAAATGAACTTAATTTCTTACTTCTGTCAACTATGTAGGTACATTAGAGACTCAGGTCATTTTCACATTAGTACATTGATATTATTTTAAGCTATCCATTAATACTATTAAATTTAAGTTTACTTTTCTAGTGATAATGTTGATTTTTTTGTAAATTTTCAAAAATAATAACTTTCTTTAATGATAAAGAATTCCAGGTTGGGTACTTTAGTAAATATAACTAATGTTTAAGTTGTATGAGAAGACTAACTTATTATTTTTGTATCACACATTGTTTAAAGAGTCAAAATATGAGTAACACTGTCCATTTAAACTTTCCGCAAAAATGAAAAAAAAAAAAAATCTTCATTGTCCAGTGCAGTAGCCATTGGCCACATAAGACTATTGAGCATTTAAAATGTGGATAGTATGAATAAGGCCCTAAAATTTTAATTATGTTTAAATTCAATTTGAAATATCCATAAGTGCTAAGTTGTTACCATTGTTGTCAATCAGTACCCCAAGGGAAGATGTTGGGAAATGAAGAAAGACAAAATTTATTTTATGAGATCAGGAGTACCTTGCAGGCTGCTGACCTGTAAGGCATCCTAGTTTAGTTCTGGTTCCTTTTTATAAGCCAGTGAAAATAACAAATCATACTGATTAAATCAATTATATCTGGTACCAATCTATTTAAAGAACATTTTCAGCTGCCATGGCACGTGAAGATTCATAACTAACTACTTCTCAACAAAATAAGAATATATGTTTCTCATTTTACAAAATAGAACCCTGCCACTCATTTCTAGGTTCTATTGACAACAGTCACATCACTTCTCTGAGCATCAATCTCTTCTGTCAATCCATAACAGTTCCTTGTTGAACATCCACCAAATCTTGTAATCTGTGCTGTGCTGTGAATGCAATGATTATTAAGTCAGAATTGTTACTTCTTCTGATCTGTATGGAAAAATGGTGTTAATAATACCATAATTTATTGTTTAATTAAAAATGTGATAAGGGCTCTGGAAAGAAAGTCCAAAGTCCAATGACAGCCTGTGAGAGGAGAGCCTGACCAAGTCTGTCGGTTCTGGAAACGCTGCCCAGAAGAAGTGATTTTTTTTATTTTAGGTCAGAATAATGGTTAAGACATTTTTAAGTGAAGACAAGTACACAAAATTTGCCATGGGCTCTCCTACTTGCTAGAAATTCAAATAGATTTTGCTGCCCTTAAAAAAAATTATAGATTAACAAACAGTCTAGGAATTGAGATATCATCAGTCCCCAACACTGTTCCATTAAGTAATTTTTATGACAATAAAAGATGACCTTTTATTAAAATATATTTGGACAAACTACATTTGACAAAGATAAATTTTTACATTGTAAGATTTATTGGAACTATGAATGCATATTTGAGGTAAAACTTTAAGAAATCTTTAATATATTGAAACCTTGAGTATTACAAATTTTGGAGAATACATAAGCTAAAAATTCTTTTTCTAAATTTCTTGTAGCTATAGAAAACTGTTTCTGTGTTTATTCATTCATGTGTTAGTTTGTTTATGGTGAAGGCCCTTGCTTCCAATATGAAGTTCTCAAAATATAATTTTCAAACCCCATGTTATGTTTATATTTCAAGCCCATCCATTATAAAATTCTGTAAGACTACAGTTATAGTTTAATTGTGTTATTTTTATTTCTTTGCTTTTTTAAAAAAATTATGACATCAGCTACAGTCTACTTTGAACCTTTCTGCTCTTATGTTATAATGTACTCTGATTTGGAAGATTAGACTTTGTAATATATGGCCACAATTGGACTAAACTTTGTGTTTCAATTGAAAATTATTTTTCAGTAAATGATCCTATATTCAAAGATAACTTATAAATAATAGATTGGTGAATCTGTTTACTTCATAAATTCCTGGTATTTATATACATATATATATATATATATCCTGGTATTTATATACATATATATATATATATCCTGAATAAATCAATTATCATATTGCTTTTGTTGTGTTAAATTGAAGTAGATGAAATTATTTTGACACTTTGGTACATTTAGTATATTTAATTTAGGTAGAAATTGCTCACAATAAATATTGTATATGATCCATAAGGTTAACAATTCATTGCAGTTTTTGAAGAGATAAAAATTTATGTCTTAAACATTGATTTGATAGAAAATACTTTTTTTCCCAGAGATTGAATAATGAATAGTTATTAATTTATGAAAAACAATTGATATATTTAAAATTCAAGCTCTTTAGCTGATTACTGTTTATTCTCAGAAAAGAAAAAAAATTCTTATTTTCAAGGAAATTGTAAAAGATATAACTGTTATGTTAATTTTTATATTGAGTTAAAAACTGACTTTCCCATTTTTAAACAGTTTTTAATTAAGTACAACATGTACCTGTACATGCTTGTACCTGTATTTGTAATTGAACATGCAAATACAAATTCTTGAAAGGATTCAACAATTTCTTTGTTCTGCCTACAGAATAATTATTGCTCACACTTGGGCCAAGGTGCAATGCTTTCTTTCTGTGTTAGAATGCAAGTCAACATCTAATATATCATGAACAAATTACAGAGCTGAATTATTTTGCTTGAACAACCACAGGGGGAAAAAAAAAAAAAAGGTTGCCATATTTTTCCTTTAAAACCATGGAATATTAGCTTTACAGTCTTTGAAGATTTTGATAGGGAAGTGGGAAAGAGACTGGAACTAACATAAACATTCATATTCTCTAATCAGTAGAATTATGGAGACAAGAATAGCATAAATAACTCTGATGAGAGGACATGAGATAGAATCACAGAAAAGTAAGTATCTTGGTCTTGTAGTATGTAATTTTAAGTTGGACAATGGAAATGGGAGTGTGAATAAGATTAGATAATAGATCCCACATGAACATAGTATTAAGTGATGTCCACAAGATCGTGTGGCTAATATGATGACATGATGCAAGGAACAGGGGACAAAGGCATGAACATAGATTGGGTTGATGATTCTTGTACTTAAATAGGAAGAATAGAGATAAAAAAACATTGTTGGAGTAAAACAATGAGCTCCATTTGTAAATGGTTTATTTATTGCTCCTGAGACACACCCAAATGAAAATATGTAGTCAACCAATAAAAAAGGGGGCAATTTCGGACTAGAAAGGAAATTGAAATGGAGGAAGAAGTTCATGAGTATTGGATCATATTTGAAAATGCAGAAGTAGGTGTATATAGACAGAGGGAATATGTGGATAGAAGTTCTTGGTAAACATCAAACTCCAAGATGCCCAGATTGTAATCACTTGAGGGCAAATTCTCTGGTTTGACTTTTCCTTTTCTCCCTTCTTTCTACTCGCTTCTCCAATTCTACTTCCTATGTCCAAATGTCAACAAGTTTTAACACTCCATGTAGGCTGCATATTCCAAATAGCTCTATATAAATATGTGTAGAGTCACTTTTGAGGCATCTCATTCTCTGATGCTTCTGAGAAGCATTTACTGGAAGTGTACCATAGAAATGTCATTGCAGCGGTTGCATATACTTATACTCATGAGAAAAGATCTGTGAACAGTGATCTCAGAGAACTTACAGACTTTGTAGTCTAGTAGCAGAAACAGGTTCCTCTACAAAAGAGCTGGACTACATATTATTTAAATTCTGTTACAGTTCTAAAATGCTGTGATTCTGAATCCTGAGTTTTAATCCTCTGCCATAACTCATTACCCATTTGAATTTCAAAATGTCACTTCCAAAAGATAAGAGGTGTGCACACATAGTTAATTGAAGGACACTCACCTTGCATTCAGCTTGCCTAAGTTTGAATTTCTATCCTATGGGGGCTTCCTGGGGAAATACTTAATTTTCTTAACTGTTTGTTTGTAAAATAAAGATTATCATATAACTTATAGCTTCTTTTTAAAGATTAGATATATTTATTAAATACTTTACAATGTCTTATATAGTAGGGGATTAATAAATGCTAGCTATTATTTTTGTCTTAAGATTTTATCATACTACTTTTTGAATTATATCGTAATTATTTTTTCTTTACTTTACTTTTAATTACACACTGAAAAATTATAATTGTATATATTTTGGGGGTACAAAATGATGTTATGATATTGGAATACAATGTGTAATAATTAAATCAAGCTAAATCACATGTGTCATTTCAAATATTTAGCATTTTTGTAGAGAACAATTGAAAGTTACTTCCTTAGCAATTTTGAAATGTACAACACTCATTTATTAGCCATATTGACCACGCTGTGCAGTAGATCTCAAAAAAAATCAACCTTAACTATTCATTTATATATCTTATATATATCTTATTATATACCTTAATTATTCATTTATATATATTTCAATTGAATCCATCATGTTGTGAATCCTTAAATGATTAATGCATTCCTTTGAGCTTTAACATTTGCAATACAACTATTATATCATGTACTAACTGGGCATTGATTGAATGTGTATTGAATTAATGAATAATTGCATAAACATACAGCAGAATGATAACAAATTAAATTTGAG
>NW_007734436.1:28254-31422 GCF_000696425.1 Galeopterus variegatus
CCAGTTCTTAATGGAGATTGTATGTAATCTCATGATTATAAATTAAAAAGATGTGCTTTGTAACAATAGAATTTGTAGGTAATAATTTTTAGCTTAATAGTGAATTTATGTTTGTTACTATTGAACTGAGAAAATGAACAGTACTTCTATGTGACACAATTATTTACAGAAGAGGAAATGACAATTATAGAAACTTTATTTTTGCTCTCAAGTAGCTTTTATTCTATTATACAAAAACAACCCAGAAAAGAAAAAAAAAAAACACATGAGAATACAGATCATGATAACTGAATTTTATGCAAAATTGTTGTGATTTGTTGGGACTTAAAAATATTGAAAGGCCTTTATCAGTACCCAGTTTGAAACTGCTACTCTATTCTGTTATTCAGCCAATTCTTTCTAGTTTTTATTTTTCCCACATGGCAAACACTATTCTTCAGTGGAAACAGTCTGCCAACATTAATGATCATAAATACTATGGGAAAGTGAGACCAATCTTGAATAAAGAGAAGAGAAAAAGGTGGCTTATGAAAAGACAACATTGAGCTGAGAGCAGGATGTGTGACTGGAGGAAATCCAAATTACTGCTCTGGGTCCCCATGGCATCACCTGAAAGGAAAAGGGTTTGCCAAGGTCAGTTGTTCTTGCCCCACTTTGGATTTCAATCACTGCTGGGAAACTAGTGAATTTGGAATCACTTTTCAAATAGTTCATCCACAAATTTGTTCCCCAAGTTTTTCATACAATGCATCAGAAATTCTAATGCTCCATTGAATGACTCTTGAGCCATCCAAGATCCCAGGTTATAAGTACTTTAAAAAGTTTATAGAAAATGGAATTAAAAGATAATACAGATCTTTCCATGATCTTTTTGAAGATCCTGCATGCATGAACTACTAAATGACCTATAAGCTCCACCTCACCACTGACAGTCAAAAATATTACAGATTTGAATGGAATGCATTGTCCTTTTCTAGAAAACCTGAAAGAAAATTATAATGAACTACTAAATGACCTATAAGCTCCACCTCACCACTGACAGTCAAAAATATTACAGATTTTAATGGAATGCATTGTCCTTTTCTGGAAAACCTGAAAGAAAATTATAGTGACATTAAATTATAAAAAAGGTTTAACTTTGGAATACTTGAGAAGTTATACAATGAAATATAAAGTGAGATATAGACTTATTGGGGCAAACATTTCCAAACATTGTCAAAAACTAAAGAGGTCATCATAAGAAGGCTTCCAGTAGTGGTAAGACAAATATCTTTGATCATTGATAAATATATTTGATAATTCTTGTCCATCTCTACTGTGAATCAAAGATTATATGTGTGTGTATGTATATATATGTGTGTGTGTGTGTGTGTGTGTGTGTACACACATACACATATGGGAGGTCTTCTAAAAGCTCATGGAAAGATTCTTATTATCTTGATTCTATTTTCCCAAGAACTTTTTGAAATACCCTCATATATATATATTCACAAAACTTTTTCCAGTATTATTTAAAAAAAAAACATTTGCTTATTGACAAGTAATAAATTCCTACATAAATAATAAACAAAATAGTTTACCAGATATACTTGATTTTAGTTATTTATTACATTTGATTACTGTATGCCTACACATTGTTTTGCTGTTTTAATTGGGAATCATAATATGCATTTCCCATTTATGTATTATGACAAAACTGAAAAAAATAGTTGATCTATTTTTGTTAGGCATAAATATACAATAAAGGAGAAATATACCATATTAACTATGCTTTTAAGGCCACTGCAAGCATACAAGCACAGGAATCTCTCTTAATATGTTCTTATTTGTTAATAGAAGTCACATTGTGATATGCCTGTCAAAAGTTTTAATTTTCATTCTCTCTTACTTTAAATAAAATCAACACCTTCCTGCAAAGAAACCTCTAAAAGATGTTTAAACTATGGGAGCTTGGAAGTAAGCTCTTGCCAAGAAAGAAAATAGTTTCTAATTTTAACCTCTTGGCAGACAAAAGGCACAGAACCAAATCCTTACTGGCTGTCCCATTATATACAATGGTAGGCAATTCCAGTTGCCAATATTTCTACTGTGTGATAGACACTTACCCCAGGTATAAATTCCCAATTGCTTAGTAACAATCTGCTGCAGTATACCTATTCAGAGTTAACATATGCCATGAAAGATAGCAGGAGAGACAGAGATAGTCTTGCAGCTGATTTTCAATAATCGTAGCACTGAGACAGAGAAAGAGAATTGAGAAGAAAATGTGAGAAACGCTAGATAAATAAAACTTGACATTAAAAACTTTCCATGAATGTTTCACCTCAATCTACTAATTTCTATTTCAATTCTACTAATTTTCCAAAATCCTGATATTTATAGGTCATGATATACATCTTTTCTCTGCTCTTTTCATTGTGTAAACACAGGTAGCCACCAGTTTGCTGCTTCTCTTTACTTTAAAGATGGACCATGGAAAATTCTATTATCTCTCTGCCATGTGACACTAGGTTCAAGTGTTCCCATGAGGGCCCCCATTATTTCTGGAAGGCACTACTAATTTTAACACCTCAAATAGCTAGAGTTTTTGGAGCGTGCAAAAGGTACACTGTAAGTCAGTGGGAGATTACTTCTAACAAATTAGTTTAGCATAAAATCACTCCCCCATTAGGATTGCAAGTGTTTAAGACATTTCCTTAAGTAGTAAAAGGATCTTTGGGATATATAAAAGGAAAATGGAAAAACAGTCAGTCCTGATCATGATAAATTGTAGATACTGTAACCAGTATGATATTCTGGAATAATTCTGAAGGAGGTACCTTCACAGTGAATTTTTGTAACTCTATTTCAGCCTTTAATATCTCATTATTCGGTCATGAACATTAATTGTGTACTCTTCTCCTCTCATTCAAAGATGCTGTGATATTTAACAGCATATATAAGGATACTTCCAATAGTTCATGGAAAAATAAAATTGAAAAATAATAAGAATCTTTCCATGAACCTTTTGATTACTATATGTCTATAGATTGCATTACTGTTTTGAGAATCGTGATAAAATATGAATTTACCATTTAAAATGAATGACAACATTGAAAAACAAGCTATTTTTAATGCATAAATATATGAATAAAGGAAAAATTAAGTCATAGAATGATAAAACGCATG
>NW_007734436.1:31938-36629 GCF_000696425.1 Galeopterus variegatus
AGTGGAGATTGAGTTTTCATTATAAATATAAATGTATGCATACAGTATATAGGCACCTGTAAAATATTATAGATTATCTCCTTTCAGAATTGGACTAAAAGAAAGCTATAATTCACGGAACTTGCTCTGCAGTGTTATCACTGAACTTATTCTCAGTCTATAAAACAAAAAATAAAAATTGGTACAAATTAGTAAACATTGTAGTAGAACCTATCATTAGCCATTCAATATCTGCTCTCCCTTTCTCTTATAGTAATAGAACCCTGAACTTTTAATTCTGCACATGGTTTCTTAGAATAAAAACTATATTTTCAGTTTTTCTGTGAATCTAGCAGTAGCCATGCGACTACTTAGATAATGAAAATAAAGCAGAAAAATGATATACAGCTTTACAGCCTTTGTTAAAATAGAGATGATATACCCCTTGCCCCTGCATTAGTATGTTTCTGTTGCTTATACCAAAATATCTGGAACTGGGTAATTTAGAAAGAAAAAAAAATAATTGCTTATAGTTTCAGAGGCTAGGAAGTCCAAAGTCCAGGGAACACAGCTGGTGAACGCCTTTCCTTGGTGGTGACAGCAGATTATCACATTGCAAAATAGTGGACCAGAGAGAGCAGAGGGGGAGACACTCTCTCCTCTTTCTCTTAAAGCCTCTCTCAGAACCACACCCCAACCACCATTTTTAATCCATTCACTACTGTGTGGTCCTACAATCTAATCTTCTCTTCAGGACGCCACCATAATAGGATTTCCCACCCTCTTAACAGTCACAGTGGGGACCAAGTTTCTAATACATAAAACTCGGGAGACACAATTCACGCTTCAATGAGTTTTGGGGGACATGATTCAAACCACTACATCCCCTTTTCTTCTTTTCCCCTCCTTCCTCCTGCTTCTTGTAATGTGGGTGTAATGGATTGATAACCAGTTGCTAACTCAGACCATGAAGACAAGGGCTATTCCTTAGGGATCATTACACATAAGGGACCATAAACAGGAAGATGCCTTTATCTCTGAGACCATTTCAAAGTACAACTAATACACTTCCCTGGACAACATATATTTATATACACGTTTACACAAGAGACAAATACGTTTGTCTTGCAGTTAGTTTGGGGGTGTCTGTTTCTGAGTTAAATACAATCCAAAAAATATGTGCCAGCCATTATTTTTGAAATTTATTACATATTGAGCGATGCATATTTATACTGTGATATATGGAGTATATTAGTCTTGCAGAGTAGGCATTCTATCTTTAGTTTACACACAAGAATACTGATTTTCTTGCTCAGGAATAATTGGAAGACTTTAGGAATAAGAATAAGGTGCCTTAAAGTCCTTTAAATTTAATTTACCAAATGAAAGTCTATTTATCCACTGAATGTCTTGCAGGTACTCACTACAGGAATACAAAAAGGACAAGACAAAGAAAAAAGAACAAAAAGAGTACAAGTTCATGCTAAATGGTTTAGATCTCTGGTTCAGATAGAATATTCCATTTATTCACTGGAAAGTATAATCTTTCTATGAATAATTGATATGACTTAATCTCCACCTACCTATCCAGATATCCACCTCTAAAAGGGAGAAGAAGAGGAAGAAAAAGAGTGACAGAAGGGAGAGAGGAAGAGGACAAAGAGAGGGGAAGATAAAATAAAAAAAGACAAGAGATGGAGAGGGTGGCGAAGAGGAAGAGATGGGGGAGAAAGAAGAGGTTGGAGAGAGGGAGTAGTTGAGGTGGGCTGGGAAGAGTGAAGGGGCAGGAAAGAAAAAGCTTCATTCTGTGACATGTTAGGATGAGTTTGCTTAGGCAGGAGATACATCAGACAAAACATGTAAGCTCCATAGTGTGATTTTGCCTAAAAGATCTATTTTCTTTATTTTATATAATAATTTGATACAGAAGGATGCCTGCGGTGATAGGATGAACTGCAACATGGAAAAAAAATAAATAGTCCACTTTTAATGGTGGGAACCAATTGTCCAAACACAGGTTGACAAACTACAACTAAATTTATCTTCATTTGCCTTGCCAGCCAGTTCAAGGAATCCATCTGCGTGCCTAAAATAGCTATGTTAAATAACTCCGGGCTATTTATCCACAAACTAAATATTTCAATAAATATTTAGTTAAATTAGAGCTTTACTGTTTTTGAAAGCAGCTAGAACATTTGGGGGATATTGTCCTATCACTTTGTGTTTTATTTTCCTCATATGAAGTCAAGGGTTAAGGTAGTTATAAATAGAAAAGGGATGTAAATGGACCATAGGTATGATTCGGTATTGTATTTATTACTCTGTAGCTTATAAAAACTGATTTTATTCTTTGATAACAGAGAAACATAACATGGACAAGAAAAAGATTTGAGACAGTGGTGATGCTAAAATGAATAGGACAACTGAAGAAGACTGTGGCTTCTATGTATCTTAAACAATAGGTTTGCATGCCACTGTATACAGATAGGCAGAAATGGGATTTTCCAGAAAGTTTGTGTTTATGATCCACAAACATATGAATGTGTGGCTGAATTTCTACTTAGTAGTTTGTGTGTGTGAGTGTAAATGTCTGTATGTTCCCTCTAGCAATTTAATTTTATGTAGTTGATAAATAAGAATAGTTTTACTTTTAAGTCAACTCATAAAAATGGTAGTTATTTTTATTATTTTTTTATAATTAATACATATTAAGATACAAAAGATCATTCTTTCTCCATATGAAAAAACACAGTGTCTGATCTTGACTAATACATTGTAGACATGCTAGCTATATAATGTATTAAAACAAATATATTTGTTTAAAGAAAATGAAGAACTATAATATTATTGGTTGTTAAATCATATTTCATATTATAGATACATTTTACATTTGATAATAAAATAGTTCACACTATTTGTGGAACACCTACTTCATATAATGATGCTACCCTAAAGGAATTGACAGATCTCTCAGCGATGCATCACAATATACCAGGGTAAAAAATAAATAGATATGTAAATAAATAAGGGATCTATGATAAAATAAGAGGTCTTTAATAAAACAAAAGTAATTTTAGAAAGTTATTCCAGAAATGTCATCTAATGAGTTAAACAAGATGTAAAAAGGAACTCCAAAAAGTTCATAGAAAAATGAAACTAAAAGATAATACAAATTTTTTCATGAGCCTTTTTAAAACCCCTCATACTTATCAGTACACTTATTGACATGCTATTTGTAAAGGCAAAACCAAACCAAACAAAATAAAACAAAACTAAATTACCATGCCCACAAAAACGTAACAATAACAAACTTAGAAATAGCCTAGATATTGTTAGTAAAAATTAATTATGAGATTAATATAATGAGATCCTATGCATTCCTTGAAAAAAGAGTAGACATATATATATATATATATATATATGCTAATGTACAAAATTATACAGCCTCTATCATCAAGTGAAAAATCAATTTTCAGATATTATGCAATCCTTCTAATTAATGACATGAAATGCATAGAAGAAAGTCTTATTTTAATTTCCTTGATATTATGTTTATTTGACCTGCATACTTTATATTTTATATTTAAGATGAGTTTTTAAAAGTTAATTTTTTTCTGCCTTGAATCTAATTAACAGTCTTGTCTCATTCATTTCTTCATTTCTACATTATTATAGTTATGTTATTGTTATAAACTGATCAATATCAATTTTCCATTAAGTAGGGTAAAAAGAACAGCAGTAAAAAAACACTGTTGGCTCTTGAATGAGTAAGACTACATAAGATTGGGTAATCCAAAAAGTTTCATGAGCAAATAACAATACAGTTATTTGTAAAGAACACTGAATAGTTCACAAAGATGAAAAATATAAGTATAATGTCTATCAGTTATCTGTGGTTGAAAAATAAAGTACCACATAATTTAGTAGCTGAAAACAACAAATATTTATTTAATCATGATTCTGAGGGTTGGTAATTTCACTGGGCTCAGCTAGGTTTCACTGCTTCTGGTGGCAGTTGGTAGCACTCATGTTTCTGTGGTCAGTTCTGTGGTCAGTTGCCACTAAGTTGAGGTTGGTTGGCTTTGAGCTGGACCAGCAAGGGTAACTAGGTCATAAAGCTCTCATCCTTCAGTATGGTAGCCTGGGATTTTTTGCGTGTTGTCGTTCCCAAAGTTCACAAGAGCAACAGGAAAGAAGACAAGCCTCACTCTGCAAGAACTTTTGCATTACCCCTTTACATCCTTTTTTAATTAACCCTTTGGCCAAAGCAAGGCTTAGGCTCAAGCCAAGCCCGAACAAGATCCATTAAGATACTGGCAAGATGGTATGGATACAGGAGAGGAAGAATGTGCAGCCATTAAAAAAAAAAAAAAATTGTAGCCATTTTTACAATCTCTCACCTCTGGTCCTCTACTCATGAACTTTTCATGCAGCCCTACAATCATAATACAGTTACCCCCTTTCAGAACCACCGAAAGTGTCATCCAATCACACCATTAGCCTTAAAGTCTGGGATCTCAAGGTCTCTATGCTATTAGGACATGGCTTTTTGGATTCTGTTCTTCAAGATCAAGTGACTTATGAATATAAAAATATCTGTCTCTCTCCCCTCCCCAACACACATAGAAACACAAAGTGTACAATGTTGAGGGAAGGATAGCTTACCTGCGTTAGACCTATCCCCCATTCAAAAAGAGGCAGGATGGTGGTAA
>NW_007734436.1:37131-38551 GCF_000696425.1 Galeopterus variegatus
GAAGGATAGCTTACCTGCGTTAGACCTATCCCCCATTCAAAAAGAGGCAGGATGGTGGTAAACACAGAGAAGGTAACTGGTCTGTAGATATTCTGAAATTGTCCATGTCAAATATTGCCAGGATTACTACTCTGGCTCATGAAGTTTCCTTGACTAGATCCCAGTTCTGCTCCTTCAGTGTGACTCCAAGTCTCTTGTTATCCACACTTCCTAAGGAATGGTTTCCAAATTGAGCAATTCTCAAAAGTGGTACAGTACTTCCATACTTAGGATAATTTAGGACATTTCAAAGGGTCCCAAATAAAAACTACTTTCATAAGGACTTTAAAATATTATTAGCTTTTTCACTTTGTTCACATTTGCACTGACAGTGCAAAACCAATAGTGGGTAAAATTGGTGACACACAACTCCCTTAAAAACAGCAAATTTCCTATTTGTGTCTATTCTATATCTTAAAAGCTATATTTACAATTGTTTTTATGACAGGCTTCTCTTCACTTTGGGTGTCCAGGCTGGTGTACATAGCAGCTTTCTTTCTTTTTCTTTTTTTTTTTCCTAGCTGAGAGGTTGTACAAGTCACTGCCTTAAATCTTCCAGAGGTCTCAACCAAGTGTATTTCAGCCACACTTTTGATTTGATCTTTACCCTAAGGCCATTTGTACTTTATATCTGGCCTGAAAAATGGGAATTTAAAAAGAGTTTAAATTCCCCACCCCCTCCAAATGCATCCTTCTTTTTCTGTACATAATTCTACAGGGTTAAAAATATCCACTGGCACTTTTATCATATTCCAGAAAATCATTTTACCAAGATCTACAAGTACATTATACTTACATTTTCTATATTCCAATTTACAAGAGGAACCATTTTGCCATTGGTTTTACAACTATATAATATGGGTGACCATTTAGCAAATCTGCTATAGCACTTGACTCTCTGCTTTTATTGCTCAACTGTTTTTGTTTGCTGTTTTGTTTCATTTTGTTTTGGACAATGTCAAGTCTTTGCTAAAAATTTCCTTGACTCCTGCATTGCCAACCAAAGCCTCATCCCAAAGCCAATGCCAAATGTTTTAGGATTTTGTTATAGCAGTATCTCATTCATAAAACCAATTTCTGTATCAGTAAGCTTTTGCTGCATAACAAAACATTTCTACACCTTTAAATCTTTGGGTTGGTACTATGACAGCTCTCAGCCTGGCTGGGATGGGTTCGCTCATTTGTCTGTAGTCAGCTGCATCTCAGCAGGGCAGCCTTTCTCTAATGCGAGTCCCTGGGCCATGTGTTTTTTCATCCTCCAGCAGGCCAGCCTGAGTCTCTTCACTTGTATGGCAGGAATTTCAAAACAGCAAGAAAGAGTTTACAAATCCCACTGTAAGGACTTCTCAAGCCTTTGTTGCTGTCATTTTTTTTTTTTTTT
>NW_007734436.1:38903-40252 GCF_000696425.1 Galeopterus variegatus
TTTTTTTTTTTTTTAATATATCTCATTGAACAAAGCAAGTCACATGCCTGAACCCACAGTCATAACAGAAAACAAAGTTTCACAGAGGAGGAGATGCACACAGGAAGGGAAAGGATTTGTGGCCATTTTTGTAACCTCCCATAAAGCAATATTGATTTTGAAACTATTCCAACCATTGTTCTCTAATATTGTGAACAGCTTGTTCTTTCTAAAATTGAACCATAAGTGTATCAATTTTCTAAAAACAAAAAACAATTGTGTCAGTTTATTTTTTATTTATCATTTATTTTCATGCAAAAATACTACCTGAGCTACTTAGAGAATTAGTGAGAAGTCTAACCATTTTTAAAATTTGGTCATTATTTTTTCATATTATTTTCATGGTAATTTGCATAGTCTGAAAGACTAAGATTATATTTGTAGTGAACATTTTTATCTGTCCTGTATGTGAGCCAATAAATATTTTAGTAATAGAGATTACTCATCTAAGGTTTGTCTGCTAAAACAAGGTATTGGTTCCTAACTAAGCAGGCCTCATTTTGATTGTATGGCCCTAAGTAATGCTATTAATTTTATTGAACAAATATTTTAATTGACTGAGAAAATATTTTAAAATGTCTCCTAAAGTTATTTTGTTTACTTTTTTGTCTCTATTAAAATTTTCACTGTTAGGATAGGTAAATCCAAATAAACTGCATTACATTTGACTTCTGAAATGTAATAATTCATATAAATAATGATGGTTGGAACTTTAGAATTGTAATTGTTTTATGCAATGTGATTTTTGTTTGTGTATTGAATCAGTGATTCAGTGAAAAGACCGTAGTAAGGCTACTCATTCAGAATATACGAATTACCTGGAACAATGTTTACATTTTTAGAACTTTTTCATGAGTACAAGGAAAAACAAACTTCAGTGAAAACCTTATATTTCAACCCTATACCACTAAGATTTTAAGCTAACAAAACCTCTTTCCTTTGAAAGATTCTTCTATTGGCTATAAATTATTGTGTAGAAGTATGATACATATTATGAAAAATCTTTAGTGGAAATAGGAATTTAATTTTATCATATTGGGCTTGTTAATCTTTATTCAAACAACAATGTCATAGTATTTCAAGAGTTTGAGTAAGGTCTTTCTGACATTAAAAGGTAATGGATTAAAGATGAATATCATACATCCAAACATTAGTCTGCATCTTTCTAATAAACAAATAAGTACAGAACCAAATGAACAAATTGCTTTAATATATATCGGCAATATTAAGTATCTGTGTATCTGTGTTTATTACTTAGACTTACGTTTGCAGCCTTTAATTAGATTTTAATTTTATATTTTCTCACCTAA
>NW_007734436.1:41099-41771 GCF_000696425.1 Galeopterus variegatus
TCTTATTTCAACCCCTGCCTCCGCCAATCCCCTCCACTGAGACCTCTGCCAGCAGGGTCCCTCGTGACCTTCATGTTTTTGTAGTCAATCTTGCTTACCTTTTCTGTGGCATTTTAGACTCTTGACAACTCTTTTCTCTTGTTACTTCAGATCTGTCAGTATTTCTCCTAGCACTCTGTCCTAATTTTCATGTAAATTTTCTAGCTATGTTTCTGCAACTGTTTTCTTCTTCAATTCCAGTGCACTTTGAGCTCAACCCTTTCTCCTTTGGACTTCCCAAGTCTTACATAATCCCCAGGAGGCATTTTTTTTTTTTTTTATCTCCAAAAATCATTTACATTTTGATGATGCTAAAGTCTGCATCTCTACCCTCAAAATGTTATCAATGTGAAAATAATAACTAGATGGGGGTAGTAGAGTTGAGCAAATAAAATATTGAACAGTATGTTAAAAAATAGCAAGAACAATGAAGTACTTCATCTTTCTGGAAGAGTTGCTGTTAATGAAGGACGCGAGCTAGAATAACGGCTGATGTCCATAGGGATATAAGCCTGGAGGAGGATTATGTTGATGATGGATGAGCATTGAGCATTTTAATATTTTGATGGAAACAGATAGAAGGAGAGCAATATTAAAAATACAATAGACTGTGGATTACAAATGGAACAAAAT
>NW_007734436.1:43479-44873 GCF_000696425.1 Galeopterus variegatus
TTTTTTTCCAGGAAACTATAAAAGAGCTAGGTATATTTTATTAAAGAGAAACAACAGTTGAAGCTGTCATGTCTAGATTTCTAAAATACCACAGCAAAAATGTTAGGACAAAACACAAGTTAAAAAGTAAACACTTCAATAATATAAATTAATCAATTACATTGTTTTGGACACTACATTTAGTGCTTATGCATTTTTTTAAATTATCCTCAGGGAGGAATTATAGTGACAGAGACTAATCTTTTGAGCTCAAAGTGTGCTAACAAACATATCCTTAAAATGGTTTATTTATGGTTTAAAATCACATGGTGAAGATTACCACGATAATCTGCAGGTATCATAGACAGAAAGATTAAGGTGTGACGCCTCTCTACTACAATTTACTAATCATATGATTCGAGCAAATAACTTCAAAGAACCTTTTTATCACCCTTAAAATTAAGATGATTCCTACCTTCTTAGTATATTACGATAATTAGCAATAATATATAATCATTGGAATATGTTATAGCAAATCTATTAATACGAAGTTTTACACTCTAAAACATATTTCATGTATTTTAAATTATTGTAAATGGATTTTTATAAATGAAATTAATTTAGTATTAACTTTTATTTTTATCCTTTTATCCTCTTTTCTATTATATATTTTACTTTTACTTTTCTGAACAATTTATCTTCAGATACTTTTTTTTAAAATCAGGGGTGTCACCATCTCCTTTTACAAAGAGATTAATGTCCTTTGTTCTTTAGATTTCATCTTCCCCATATGCTATACTCACTTTTCTTGCTATTTCTTAATTATTACATTTTTGTCATAACCTTGGTCAACTGTAAAGGCAGGTTTGTGTGGCGTATACCTGTTATGTTACTTCTTTCCCCAGCCTTCTTGTGGTCAGCCACTATCTCTCCTCTCTTCAAATGTCTCATCCATTTCAGAATTTGGTTGTATAAAATCTAACATACGCAATCTCTTTTGTATCCCAAACATGATTTTTTAAAAAATAATTATTATCTTCAATTCAAGCTTTGTTTTCTTCACTAGAATGATGTACACTCTTTTTTGTCCTGTCGTTTTTACTATTCATAATCCAATCAAGTCTAATTTTAGCTCAACTCGTGAAAAAAAATTAACAATGACAATAATAATTTGTATTATTATCATCCATAAAAGTAGTTATCATAGTTTGCACTTTTATAATGCTTATTAGGTACCAGCCACTAACATAAGCATTTAACTTTCAGCTGTGAAAAATAACACTAATTGACCCAGATACTCTTCCCCGGAACTACCATATTTCAGCCTCAATAACTTTAGTAACACTGAGCTCCAGACTATCAGGAGCAATGTTGTGGCAGTGGTGTGCAGGTTTAGCATGTCCTCCTCTCCAGAA
>NW_007734436.1:44938-45788 GCF_000696425.1 Galeopterus variegatus
AGAAAAAAAGCACAAACCATTATTAATGCAGTAAAGGCTCACATTTGGCCATTAACATGGATTTTTGTCACAAGAAAGAGGAAAGAGACATACTTTAGCATTATACTGTATTTTTTCAAATCAATATAATACGGAATTTCAAACCAAATATTGTGTCATCCTGCTTTGTAAAATGGGCTATTTTCCAAGCAGTTTTAAATTGAACAAATAAGAAATATAAATAAATAAAACATGAGGTACATATTTTTATTTCTTCTTTTTATTTTTTAAAGTTTATAGACATTCTTTGTATATGCATCCAGACCCTAGTAGCATGCTGTGCTATGAGTGTGTGACTCAGAGAAGCAGACTTAAAAGCACAGATGAAAACATACACAAGAGGTTTCTCTAAGAAGAGGAGAAAAATACAATTTTCTAGGTGTCAAAGAGGCTTAGCTGCTGCAGTAGTCTTTAATACTGAGAACAGAGATCTAGGAATATACTGTCTTTGAGAACTTACGTGAGAAACTTTTACTCTTATTTATTTTACACACAAAAATACCTTGGAATATTTTTAGGAAATCTCTGGAGATTTTAGGGACTGTATGTGTAGGTAGTTTTCTGGAAAATAAATATTCTAGCCTATGGCATATAGTTTAATACTTCTGATGATAGGTGAGTCAGTATGGTATATTGTAGAATGGTGATAAGAGATATTGAGAGAACATTTATTATCTACTGCAAGAACTTGACTACACTGTTTTGGAGAAACAAGATTTTATGCCATTGTTGGGGGAAAATAAAATGAAGAGAGAAGATTGTTTTATCAGTGGAATTGGTCATCATTTTAGGGATTCTTCAGAATGAGATA
>NW_007734436.1:46732-48680 GCF_000696425.1 Galeopterus variegatus
TAACTAATGAGGTTTTATGCTCAAAACTTTATGAAAACTAGAAATAAACTGATTAAAGTAGGACAACTTTGAGAATTGTGATGGAGGTCAAAACTTACTTTGTGCCATCCAAAAACTCATCCAAAACTCCCAGTGGGGAGATATAAAAGGAAACAGGCAATTTCCACACAGTATGGTAAGTGGCAAGGAAATGTAAAAATAGTGTTCTATAGGAAGGTGTGATTGAACACGTAGACTAATTAGCCATGCATAGAGTCTAGTCTGGACAGAGGAAAGGAAGGTTCGTCAAAGAAAGAACAAGTAATTTTTTTGGTGTGTTAAGGAAAGTGGAAGAAAAAAAGGGATGAGAATTATAAATGGAGAGAACAATATTCACAAAGGACCTGGAGGCCAGAACAAACTAGCAGGTTTTGTACAGCTTAAGTATGGTGTGCAGATAGCTTAGGAAGGAGGGATATGCCAGTCAGGTAAGCATAGGAAAGATCATGAAGCATGTCAGGCCCAGCAGAGGGCCATGAGATAAAATAAAAATAATTTAAATTAGGCAGTGCTATATCCAATTTGGGATTCACAAAGGTCATTTTTATACTTCAGAGTGCAGAAATAATTAGTGAAGAACAGAAAGCTTAGAGTTGGGGGATATTTTAGTAATAAAAGAATATGATGATGATATTCACTGACATAATGATAGTTTGATGGAGAAAAGTAAATGGTTATGGCTGATATAGGAAGAAGAAGAAATCAAGGTGGCTATGCAGGTATGTAGTTTAGGAAATGAAATGTATTATAATGGTGCTTCTCACTAAAATATTCAATCCTAGGAGGAGACATTCTGGAGAGAGGGTGAACATTAGTTCAAATTATAATTTTTGACTTGAAGATTGAGTTTGTCAGTGTCTCAGTCAAGGGTAAATATCAGTAGACTAGTGAATATAATGTGTGCCCTGATGTAAAATTCTACTTAGAGGTCCAGGTTGGATTTTTTATTTCTGGTAACAACCACTAAAATAGGAATAGAATTGTAGCCAACTTTTCTGATTTCTCATTACTTAGGATTAGGTAAATGACCATAACCAGACATGAATAAAATTACAGCATTTAATCTGATTTATGTTCTTCCATATTTTCTGCTTTATTTCCCAACATGAGTTTGTGTGGATATGTTGCTTTATTTTCTCAAGGTGTATGCTCATATACTTATTAATTCATTATAGGTTTAGATTCTTTCAACTGTATTGCATATTATTTCCTTTAAAGGCTCTTTTCAGAAAGCTATTTGTTGAATAATTCACACTTAATAAACAGATATGACATTTCTCAGTATTACCACACACTTGGCTCCTATCAATTCTCTCTAATCTTGAAGGCTTTGTTCAGAATATCTTCTAAATATGTTTATTTGGATCATTGCTTTTGCACATAATTGGCTTTTTTGAAATCTGTTACCCTTTAATGGAAAGAATAACATCTTTTGGGGGGTGTCAGCTAAAAGTAAATGCCCAGATTCAAAAATCACAAACATAAACCTTTCTAATATATTTCTGTAAACTGTAGCTCAGGAATTTACAATTAGCCAATTTACCTTTAACATCATGTAGACATCATTATCATATCCATGACTGCAAATTAAGGTAGTGAGAAGATTACAGGACTGAGGAGACTTAGGATTGAGTGATGATTCTCTCTTACCATGGCTCTTAGCTACTTTGCTTCTCTAAAAGCTTATTTCTCATGTAAGTAATAGGAAAGAGAACCCTTGGCTTTCCAACCTAATAAGGCTGCTATAAACATTAAAATGAAAATATGAAGAAATTATGTCTGTGAAACTATTTTGTAATTTACAACCACAGTATAAGTATAAAGAAGTGTCAGTACAGTGTTGGCTTTGCTCCTATGTTTAGGACCTTCTGATCCACCAAGATGCTCTGTTTAATGAAGGTGACCTCAT
>NW_007734436.1:49662-73059 GCF_000696425.1 Galeopterus variegatus
ATATTCTGGGAAGGCTGAATTAATGCTGTACAGATCTGAAGAGTCTTGCATATTTTTAAAGCATTTTTCTTTATTATTATTATTATTTTTTACATATTCTTTCAGTATTGATCCGCAATGCTATAGAATCAAGTTACTGAGGAGGTAAAAACAATGGAACTAGTAAGATACACAATCTAACCTTGGAAAGTAAATTGGCACTACCTCATAAGCAAATCGATTGGTATGTTTTACACACACAGATATAAAGTGATGACAAGTAGTTACTTTAAAAATATTCCTCATGGATAAACCCTCATTTTCACATTTAACAGTTGGTAATGTCTTATAACTGTTACAAAACCACGCTGGTTACAAAGAAATACATGGACAAACAGAAATACTGGCATTCCTTAGATGCATGCCTCTAATTGCAAAAGTTGTTTCCTCAAACACACGCTTTCCTTGTAATTATTCTTTCCTCGCTTATTTCTACAGGTATTGTACTGTACAATATATCATGTAAAGGTCTAGTCATTATCTTGATGCATGAGATTCATTTTACTGGTTAGAAAGGCATAGCTGTTATAGCAATTTTAATCAAATACATAATTTAGGCAAGTATGTGAGAACATTTTTTTATGCACATTAATGTCCTATGATGCTGCTTCTATGTATTTTAGCTGATAAAACACAACAAAATAACAAAAAAGACAAAAAACAAGGCTGCTTGATTAGAAGGATAAAATTAACTATTAAGTACAAGCCAAGTTTATATTTTTTGTATCACTAAAGTGAACAGTGGCACTTGCAGCATATAAAAGGTATAGAGATTGTAGGGTATATTGGAAAGAGGAACTGAAAAGAGAATCAGAGATTTTTATTTTGGTTAAAATTCTACCCTAATCTAGATAGGTAAGTTTTTCTTGTGTGTGCCACTGATCTGAATTGCCTAAATTCAAAGGATGAGTTTAGATTGCCAGACCTCAAAAGTCACTCAATTAAAAAATTGTGTGTGCATGTTTATATATATTCAATTATAAAATATATATTATTGTTAAGGCTATTGACTTAGAACTCCCTAATGATTGCTAGCATAGATTGGATATTACATGCAAATAAGTATGATAAAAAATGCTTTTATAACTATTGTTTTTGAAAAAACTACATCTGTGCAATTGTATGCTTAAAAATGCTTAAAATGGCCATATGTATGTTATATATGTCTTAATGTAACTTAAAAAAAATTAAGAAGAAAAATACTACAATTGCTCTTTCATCCTCAAATTTGTTCAATTGTGGCACGCCTCTACCAGAAAGACTTTAAAACAGCACATCAAGTAGGTATTATTACTATGTGTGATATAGTAAAATAATGTAGTTAAATATTATATATTGCTATATTATATTTAACTGCATAATTTAATTGTATAATGACCATTTTAAAAAATCTGAGGCTGGTGAGATAACTGATACACTGTGTAGTGCTCCTGTTAACTGACTCAGTCAGACCCAGAACGATGGCAGATACCTAAGTCCAATTCATAATCTCTTACTACTGCAATGTAGAACCCAGTTTCTTGACTTTTTTATACCAGCAATGTAAAATTACTAATGCTGATTACGATAACTGACTCAGTCAGACCCAGAACGATGGCAGATACCTAAGTCCAATTCATAATCTCTTACTACTGCAACGTAGAACCCAGTTTCTTGACTTTTTTATACCAGCAATGTAAAATTACTAATGCTGATTACGAAAAACTCATGGTCTCCTGCTTCTTGGTCTTCACATGGCTATTGGCATGTCAATTCTATTAAGGTATAGCCATTTATGATTGAGGTTGCTCTGTTATTTTCCTTGGTGATATTCTGGTTCTGGTCTTAGGTATTATGGTCTTGAAACTTCCTAAGAAAGTAGTGTTTCTTGAGGGATTGCACTGATTAATTAATTCTCTGGAGCCGTCTTGTTAGGTACAAAAGCTTACTTTCTTTCCTAATAATTGAGTGACCATGATAATATTAATTAAACTTCCCAAAAGTGCTTGTGCCCACATGTAAAGTGAATAACTATATATCAGTTTCCAAGTGTTGCCATAACAAATTACTAGAAACTTGGTGGCTTAAAACAAGAGAAAATCATTCTCTTACAGTTCTAGAGGCTACAAGCTTGAAATCTACATGTCACAGGGTTGGCTGCTTCTGGAGGCTCTGAGAGACAATGTGTTCAAACTTTTCTTTGCACACTTGGCAGTGGCCCCCCTTCCTTTAGCACATTTGGACTAATTAAGGTTGACACATGTTTTTAGCTGAGTTATTCTATCAGCACATTTCCTGCATTTAGAATACCAAAAGTTTCACAATCTTCCCTCTTTTTATCGTGTTTCTTTCCCTTTCAGTCCAAGTGGGCAATATTTCTACTGGTATAACATTTCCAAAAAACTTTGTGGGTTTCCTGTGTATGAGGGGGTTCATATCAGTAGAAAAAGGGTTGTGAACTTCCTAAATAATTTCATCTGTATTCCCGACTTCTACTAAAATGTGTGAAAGTTGTCAGAATAAAAATAGAGTAACTTGTATCACACCCTAACAAATAATATAGATTAAGACAGGAGGCTGAGAAGGGAGGGCCCTCACACACACGTCTGTGCTAAGATTCTTACATAGCCTCTCTGAAGGGCTGTCGTGCATATATGTCTGTAATAAGAATTTTTGCTGAGGACTTTGCAAACTGCCGCTTTCTACGTGAGTCACAAGATGAGGTAGCTAGATGTACAAGAATGCCTGCCTGATAAACTCTGCCCACTAACAAACTGGAGTGAGCACCTGTGATAAGCCACTGTAACCAATCCTCTCTTTATTTTAAAACAAATTTAGTATAGTTTTCTCTTTTACCTTTAAAAGTATCCTCTTGCCTCAACATCTTTGGATATGCCTATGCTCCTCATGGCTTTTCAAACTCTTCTGCCTATTCCCAATTAAACAGTATTCTTTAAAGAGCCTCTCTCTTGTTTTGTTATTTAGGTTGACAGATGGTTGATTGGATCCATGAATTACTAACCTAATCTGTTCAACAACTTTGTTCAGCCACATCCTCTCTTAGACCAGGCTCTTCAAACAATGAATTTCCTAATTTTAGCATCTTTTGCAATCTCCATAGGTATGACTCTCCCATGTTATAAAGTGCTGGTTCCTTCTTACATAATAACAGTTCCATCTTCAATTTATCTCTTTCCTCTGACATTTTATTATAAGCAGCAGGGAGAAATCAGACCACACATTCAAAGCCTTGTTCGAAAATCTCTCAGCCAAATGTTCAAGTTCATCACATACAAGTCATGCTTTCCTCCCAATAGTAGAACACAATTTAACCAAGTTTCCACCTCTATAACAAGGGCCATCTTCCCTCTAGGTTACAAAATCATGCTTCTCATTTCTTCTGAGACCTTATCACAAGCACCTTTAATGGTTATATTTCTACCAACATCTTTTTATGACATTGTGTTTCCTAAGATGATAAAAGCTTTCTCTGTTGTTCCTCATTTCCTTCTTAGCCTTCACCAAAATAGACTTTAAAATTCATGTCTCTACAACCATCTCTTCAAGGTAATCTAGACTTTTTCTATCATGTGCCCCAGATTCTGGCAGCCTTTACTCATTATCCAAATCCAGATCAAATTCTGCATTTGTAGGTATTTGCTACATACCTACTTCTTGACAACAAAATCTGTATTAGTTTTCTGGGACTGCCATAACAAACTGCTACAAATTGGGTATTTGAAAACAACAGAAATTTATTCTCCCAAAATTCTGGAGGCCAGAAGTTTAAAATCAGGTGTTATCAGGACTGGTTCCTTTTGGAGGCTCTGAAGGAGAATCTGTTCCATGCCTCTCTCTTATCTTCTGGTGGATGAGGCAACCCTGATGTTCCTTGGCTTATACACCCATAAGTCTAATCTCTGCCTCCATACCCATGTGGCATTCCTTTCTGTGTGTTTCTGTGTGTCTTCTCATTTTCTGTCTCATATAAGTATATTCTCACTGCATGCAGGGCCCATCCTAGTCCAAAATGACCTCTCTAGAGATTTTTACTTTAATTAGACTTGCAAAGATATTTTTTTTTCTTTCCTAAATAATGTCACCCTCATAGATTCTGGCTGATAGAATTTGAAAATATATTCAGGGGTTAGTATTTAACCTTACACATTATTACTAACTATATACGTGATACTTTGAAAATTGGATGGGTTATTATAGCATTTGGCATGCAATATACCTCAATAAATGGTATCTGTAATTAGTGTTAGTCCCTAGTTTAGTTTAGTGCTACCATGTTTCTATAATAACTGTCAAAACAATTGCTGTTGATTGAATGCTACCTGCAAACTCGTTGAAGCTTAGTGCCCACTATAACTGTTGAGGGAAATCCTATTACGGTAATTGAAAGGTTGGGCCTTGAAGAGGTGATTAGATTGTAGGACCATGCCCTAGTGAATGGATTGATGACAGTGGTCGTGAGCTTGTTTCTGAGGGATTTAGAAGGAGAGCACATGGGAGTCTGTCTCTCTGCTCTGCCGTTCTACCATGTGAGACCCCTGCATTACTCCTGAGAAGACTCTTACCAGATGTGTTTCCTAGCCTTTGAACTTTCCAGCCTCCAAAACTGTAAGCAATAATTACTGTTTCTTTATAAATCACCCAGTTTCAAGTATTTTGTTATAAGCAACAGAAGAAAATATAACAGTGAAATATTATGAAACAACTATTCAATATAATTCTCTTGTATTATAAAGTAATGAAAGGTGTGGTCTAAAAAACAAATACTGAAAGAATTCAGAGTAAGAAGACATCAGTAATAGATGACCGTTTTTTGGTAAGCGGAGGTTCTTATGAAAATAAAAAGTAGGTTCATTAGGTTTTAGCGAATAGTAAAGATGTTGTCATTGAAATGAAGAGATTTAAGTTTTAGACCTTAGGTGGTAATTGTAGATATGATTACAAATTTTACATTATGATTTTGCTATTGCATGGATTGGATGAAAAGAAAAACTATTACAGTGGTGTCCAGAAGAGTGAGAAAAGGTTAAAACAGTTGTCTAAATAGTAAAGATGTTGTAATTGAAATGAAGAGATTTAAGTTTTAGACCTTAGGTGGTAATTGTAGATATGATTACAAATTTTACATTATGATTTTGCTATTGCATGGATTGTATGAAAAGAAAAACTATTACAGTGGTGTCCAGAAGAGTGAGAAAAGGTTAAAACAGTTGTCTAAGAAGTTGTCTGTTTAATAGTTTAGTTTAGCAAAACTATTAGCTACGATTAGATTTGACTAGAAAAACAAGCATCACAGATAACAATGCTTTACAAAGTAGAACTTTATTTCTTTCATGGAGACATTCAAATGTGCAGAGATTGAGTGCAATATGATGCTCTGGTCCACAAAGCACAAAACTCATTACTTTTATCTTGTTCCACCTTACATAGCCTCCAATCCCAAGGCCAACTGACTTCTAAGCTGGGAAATTCAACACAGCCATCTAATTTTTATTCTACTTGTCAGGAAGAAACATATCAAAGAAGAAAGGACAAAGTTTCATGCCAACTATCATTTTTTAGATTTTCCTGGAGGCTGCATATACTTTTACTTAGTTCCCAGTGGTTACAAGTTTTTTGCATAGCTACATCTAGCAAGAGAGACTAAAAAATGCTTCATGGGCAGCAAAATATCTGATAGGCTAATAATATCAAAAAAGTGAAGAAAAGATGTTAGATTTCTGCCAAAAGCTGTCTGTTCAGAAATTTAAATATCTGGGCACACTATGCATTTTTCTATTCAACCTCACTTTTAGGGGGAAAAAAAAGTCCTAAATTTCCAATTGATTTCTTCATTTAACTTCAACTCCAAGATTTCTATCTAATATGTAGCCCCTTCTATCAGATCAAGATGCAACTCCTTGTTGTACTGTCATCTGTGTAAACAATGACCTCCAGTAATTTTTAAAGACATAAAAAAAAAAATGACAACATACAACAATAGCAAACCAAGTTTCTTAACTTGCTAGGTAAAAGACACCCCAGTGGAAAAATATCACTGAGTAGTTCATTAAGGAGGCAAATCAGGGGTGTGCAGCTTGTTAGAAAGAGTGGAAAGCATGTTATGCTAATGATAATTGAACAGGAGCTCCTTGGTTAGGAAAAAGTGAGTCCAGGAGTCTGCATACAAATGATTGAAACAGAAGCCACTGTTCATTGGTCAGGCCAGTGAGGCTCTGGCATAGCAGGGTCACTCAAAGATCATTATATTTTAATAGTTTTTGTTGGTTGTAATGGTTGTGATAAAACACAACAGTCCGTTTTAATATCTCCTATGCAAGTACTGCTCTAGGTAGAGAAATTTACTTTACATCTGCAAATTAAAATTCAAGTTATGTGTCCCTAACACATTTGGTATACAATTGTATCGAGGTAATGAACCTGCATTCAGAGAAAGGAAAAAATGGGAAACACAAGGCAGTAATTGGACAGGAAGGAACTGAAGGCTCCTTGCACTGGCGGTGCAGTTAATTCCTGTTAGACCATCTGTTAGTGGCTGGATTTGCTCTCTGGCAAGAGTTACCTTTTTCATTGTCCTCTATGGCCTCTGGATCCTTCTTTCTGGAAGGTTTATTTTTGTCCATTATGTGCTCTGTCCACATGTGATGACATATGATTTTGGAGAAACACAGTTCAACTCATAGCAGTCTCTTATAATTTCTTATTATACAACATCAGCAGTACCTGATCTGCCTTGTGAAATACAATAGAGGAAAACAGGGGAAAGTTTTACCATATTTTCTCATGCATTATAAGGTCACAACATTTCAGTCTGTAATGTGAATACTTGCCATCTGTTGCTGGACAACTTCCATTAAGTCAGTGATACATGTTCTGTTACTTTCAAGAACTCAGTTCCAAATTAAAAAGAAGAAAAAGCAAATAAGAAAAAAAAGCTATCAATTTGGATTTGTTTTAAATGTGAATGGCAAAGAACCACATTAAAAGTATTCTAAATAAGATACACAATTCTCACTTAAATGTTCTTAAGTAGGTGGCACAAGGATTATAAACGGGCTTAGATTCACATGTCCTAAGGGAAAAAGGTCCTTTTTACCTTGTTGCTCCTCTACTAGTGACTCTACTTCTAAGGTTGACAATATATCTGCATTTCAGCCATTGGGAAACTATGAAGGGTTAAAGGGACTTCGTCATTATTCTTTCAGAGAATATTTGTAGAATTTGCAACATCATAATTCTGCTCATGTTCCACCAGCCATGCCTTAGTAACAGAGCCACATCTATCTGCAAGAGAGATAAGGGGATGCTCCTTTCCTTATGGGTGGCCAAATTCCCATGTGACCAAAAGGCAGATGAATATTGAGTGCTGGGAACCATGAACCTTAATTTCTATGATGTTGAATCCAAGTGGGGATGGAAGACAGAAATGGAGTGAGGCTAAGATCGGAGGTGAGGGATGAGGTTAAAGATGGGAAGGCAGTTAGGCTCTGTGTGACAGACAAACCACATAACCTCAGTGACTCTTCCTTCTTAATCTGTGTTGCTAGCTTCTCCTCTGACAGTACTTGAAAGGCTGAAGTCCTCCAGGGCAAGTTTTAACCATCTGAGTTAGGCTCTGTGTGACAGACAAACCACATAACCTCAGTGACTCTTCCTTCTTAATCTGTGTTTCTAGCTTCTCCTCTGACAGTACTTGAAAGGCTGAAGTCCTCCAGGGCAAGTTTTAACCATCTCTTTTTCTTTATTTACAAACTTTTTAACAAGATACTTCAAACAGTTTCATATCTCTAAATACCATCTATGAGTCAATGTCCCCTGCATTTATTTCTCCAGATTTGGCATTTCCAGTGATCTTTAGACCCATGTGTAAAATTACCTACATGACATTTCCACTTAAACACATTAGAGGTGTCTTATATTCAATATGTCCAAAGAAACAAAAACAACAACAAAAAAATGATTCCCAATTCCAGATAGCAAGCATTTTTATCTAAGTCGTGTTTGTCCAGGCCCTCAGAAAAACAGAACTTAATATGGTATTAAATGTGAAAAGATTTTATTAGAGTATATTAGTTTTCTGTGGCTGCCATAACAAGTTACCACAAACTTGGCAGTTTAAAACAAAAGCAATTTATTCTGCAACAATTATAGAAGGCTGAAGTCCAAAATCAATGTGTTGTCACTGCCTCCAGACACTGCAGGGGAAGATCTATCTCTTGCTTATTTCAGCTGCTAACGGCCATTGACATTCCTGAGCTTCCTTGGGTTGTGGTCACATCACTCCATTCTCCACCTCCATGATCACGTTGAATCTTCCTCTTCTCTACGTCTTTTCTTCTGTCTCCAAACATCCTCTGCTTTTCCCATACAATGACACTTTCAACTGGATTTACATACCTCCCAGATAATCCTTGATGGTATCTTAATCTAAAAATCCTTGCTTTAATTACATATGCAAAAATCCTTTCTCCAAATAACTTAAAATTCATGGGTCCCAGGGGTTAGAATGTGGAAATATCTTTGTGGGAGACACTGGTCAATCCAACTACCCTCTAGGTCCTCAAAATTTATGTGAATCTCATGTTTAAAATATATTCACCTCATCACAGCATCCCCCAAAGTCTCATCCAATTACGGCATGAACTCTAATTCCACAATCTTCTTTATATATCATCAGCTCAATAGTCAAAGTCTCATAATTTAACTCACTTGAATTAGGTATGGGTGAGATTCTGGGTATGATCCATCCTGAGGCAAAATTCTTCTCCATTAGTGGACCTGTGAAACTAAAAAGCAAGTTGTCTTCTTCCAAAATATAATGGTAGGACTGGCATAGGGTAGACATTCTCATTTCAAAAAGAAGAAATTGTAAGTAATAAAAAGGCCACCAGTTCCAAGAAAGTCTGAAATCAAGAAAGGCAAACTCCATTAGGTTTCAACGCATGAGAGTAATGTGTCCTCACAGTCACTCTCTTGGCCTGAGGCTCACCCCTCTGGTCCTGAGATTCCAGCTGCCTTAATCTCTTTGCCCACTGCTCTGCCAGCTTCTGCCTCTGAGTCATTCATCCCTCTCCTAGAAGGCTTGCACACAACTGCAGCCGAATAGCTCTATACGCCTGTTTTTTGCCTGTAGAACTTTTGGAAAGAACTTTTGGAAATCCTACAGCTTTCCATCATGTACTCATGTTCTGTTCTCTGTCCCAGCTAGCAATGTGTATGCTGTTATAACATTCTGTATAAACTAATGGTTCTCCTGTGTGTATCACAGTGACCCACACTATTAGAAATAAGTCCTCCACAGATATTTCTTGGATAAACTCATTTCTAAATTCTTGGCTTCTGATGAAATTTTTAAATGAATGCATAATTCACAAAACCTCAGCATAAAGTTGTCCATTCTCACCTTTGGCCCTCTTTCTGGAGTATACTTTTCCAACAGTGAATTTCCTAACTTTAGTGTACACTGCAACTTGGAAAGGCTTGGAACGCCCATATCATTGAATGCTGGTTACTTTTCACTTAACAGTTGTTTAATCTTTGTTTCCTCTCACATTTTTTGATAAGCAGCAACAAAATACAGGTTTCACCTTCAACATTTTTTTTTTTTTTTGGAAAAACTCCTCAGCTAAAATTCATCACTTAAAAGTTCTGCATTGCATCCAGCAGGAGAACACAATTCAGCCAAGTTTCTGGCCACTATAAAAAAAGGATTGCCTTTCCTCCAGTTTCTCAATTACATGTTCCTCATTTCCTCCATAGTCCCTTTCATCTGTGCATTTACCATTCATATTTACACCAATATTTGGTTCAAGATAATTATTGTCTAAGGCATTACACACTTTCTCTACCGTGCTCCTCACTATCTAACCTCTCACCAGAACTGACTGTAACATTTACATTTCTTAACAATCTCTTCAAAGAAATCCAGAATAATTTTCTATTATGCACCAAATTTTTCCAACCTTTAACCATTACTCAATTTCAAAATTATATCCATATTTTTAGGTATTTGTTATAGCAGTGTGTGACTTCCTGGTACCAAAATCTTCATTACTTTCTGTGGCTGCTGTAAACTACCATATAAACTGGTGGTTTAAAATAAGATACATTTATTGTGTCACAGTTTTGGAGGCCAGAAGTTTTAAGTCAAGGTGTCAGCAGGGCCTCTTTCCCTCTAGTAGCCTAGCAGAGACTTAGTATATCACCTTTTGAAGTTTCTGATGACTATCAGCATTCCTGGTTTCTTTGGCTTATAGATACATGACTCCAATCTCCATCTTTTCAGTAAAATTGCTTCCTCCTCTTTGTATCTTCTGTCTGTCACATCACCTTTTGAAGTTTCTGATGACTATCAGCATTCCTGGTTTCTTTGGCTTATAGATACATAACTCCAATCTCCATCTTTTCAGTAAAATTGCTTCCTCCTCTTTGTATCTTCTGTCTGTCACAAATTTCCATGTACCTTTCTTTTATAAGGACACGTTTGGAGTTTGGACTCACTCAGATATTCCAGGATGAAATCCCTATCACAAAATTCTTAACTTTGTTTAATCTGCAAAGATTTTTTTTTCCCCCTAAGAAGTAACATTCCCAGGTTCCAGGGATTAGGACATGGAGATATTAGGTTGGGGGCCACCATTCAACCTACTATGTATAGGAAATGGCTGTTTGAGAGATGACAGAGGCTGACTGCAGGTAGCTGAGAGTTCATTCTGACTAAAGTGAAAATCTCTTCCTAGTGATGGGAAGTGGTTGAGAAGTTTGTATGCACATGTTGCAAACTAGGATGCAATAGAAGAAAGGTTTTCGAAGCAGTCTTTCTGCCACACTCAGTATAACAGTAAAAGCTCTCGCTTATCTCATCATCACACCTGGTCTAGACTGCCGCAATAGCCATCTAACTCTTCTTTCTACTTCCCTGTAATTCAGGCTACACACTGCACTCTCTGTCATGCTTTGAACAGATTCCAAATTTCTTTCTTTGGTCTGCAAAGACCTGAATGAGATAAACCAAGATACCTCTCTGACCTTACAGTTGGAGTTGTAAAGGGACTAACATATCATATTTATTCATTAACAACTCTTAAATACTACTGTATGCAAAACATGGCTAAGCACTCTAAAAACGCTAATACTATTAACATAATTCTCAAAAAATTATCTTCATTTTAGAGATGAATTGAGACAGAGTGGGTTTTAGTGTTTTGTCCAAGGTCACAAAGCTAGTCATATTACAAAAGCAGTTGAGAGATAGACGCAGGGACCAAACAAATAGAAGCTAAATGATAGATTTATTAATTAATAATAAAAGGTTGGAAGATGGGAAGTAAAGGTAATAGGTGGCTCTCTAATATTTACATTAGAGTAAAGTTAACCATCACAACTTCAGGCTGCTCAACAGACCAGAAGATGCCTTTTGTTCAGGCAGACTCATTAGAAGAGAACCCAGAAAAGTCTTAGTCATTTATGTCCAGGTCTCTCCCCAAATCACTATTCAGTGAGTCTCCTTTACTCTTCTGGACCAGACTGAATGCAGGAGTCGGACAAGAGGCGTAAGTGTTACCAGAATAAACATCCCTCCATATTGAAACGTGAGGAGATAAGAACAAGTTTTCCACTTGACACACTCTCCCCAAACTTGTTCAATCCCTTAATCTCTTTGGTGCCTTTCATTGCTGCCACTTGCTGAATTTTCAAATTCTCTGATTTAATTCCTTAAAGTTTTAATGACCATACTGTCATTTTATAAAAAAAAAAAGAGCTTGATATTTAATAAAAAGTGCTTTCTGTTTTCAATTTTAAAATCTATATAATATGGACACTTCTGCTTTCTTAGGTTTTGTGATATTGCTACTTTTATTTGATTGATTTATATTAAGCATGATATTTATGATTTGGATGAATCTTTATATGACTTCTTATTCTCAGCTCGAAACTATGCAGGGAAAATTCAAGACTTTTTTAAAATTTATTTTATCAATATTTTAAAAAATATCTTGATCGTTTAGGTGGGACACTGATTCCATTTGAATGTATTTTATGTAATATATTTACATAAGTATATTTACAATTTTAGCATATACTCATAAATCTACAGAAAATAATTGAATCAACAAGAAAGACAAATTCTCCTCTGATAGATGTGGAGAAAAAGGAAGAGTAAAGGTCAGACAAGTTTGTTGAACATAAGCCTCAACACAATTCAAACAAAACAGGTGAACTCAAATTTTGATTATATTTTTAAAGGATATAGCTGCAGTAAAATGGATGGTGTTCGATACATATTTGTTGGATGAGTGAATTAATTACTAACTATAATAAATTACTTGGAGTTATTTAACTTTTATCTGTTTTGTCTTGCCTTTGGGTTTTGAACAATCACTTCCCACTTATTGAAGAGTCTCCTTGCTTATCTTTTCAGGTCTCATTTTGAATGTCACCTCATTTACAAAAACTCCCTGGCAGCACCAGGCCTTCTTCTTTGACACTTTAGTACTCTCTTAGAGGGACATCCTCTGCTCCTAGAGGATGAGAGAGAGAGAGAGAGAGAGAGCAGAGTTATTGGAAATTTAGAAGTAATATTATATGTGTGAAGATTTTCTTTGGATGTAGGATGCCTATAGTAAAAATGTATTAAGAATTGTGTATATAGAGATAATAGACTAACTTTACTTCAATCCTCTAAAATTCCTATTAAAAAAAGCTTCAGAGATTTTATGTTTCCACAAAGAAAACTTATGATAATTTGAAGTAAATTTCATTAGTGTTGTAGACATTCTTTTAGAACTGGTTCTTATTCAAATAAAAACTGTGTGATATCACAGGCTTTAATTTGGTTAAATCAAGTATTGCAAATTCAAAAATCTTTAGGTCTAAGTTCCTGGCAAGTGAGCCCTAAGCCTATAGTGATACCCACTTCCTCTGAGGGTAAGAGTTTTCCACAGTTTCTAATGGCTTCTAGGCCAGCATATTTACCGGTATATGAAGAAAAGGCCTAGATGATGTATGTCTCAAAGGGTGCTACAATATCTATGAATCATCAATACCTGTAGCTATCTATATCTCTGTGTGTGTGTGTGTGTGTGTGTGTGTATGTCTTCTGACTACATTTTTTATCAGGTCTTATAAAACATGGGTTTATGTGGATTTTTTAATAATAAATTGTTTGTTTGTAATGGAACAGAATTTGTCTGTGTTTTCCTCATCTAAATTTTATATGCACACCAAAGAGTGCATTCATATTCTTGTCTTGATATTTCAAGCAAAATTCACTCTTACTTGAATTAAAAAAAAAAAAAAATCTCCTCATTTACTTAAGTAAAGTAATAAAGACTGCTTACACTTCAAACCAAAGTTAGGTCCTCAGTATATTCTGGAAGCCTGACCATACGTGGATTCTAACTTCCCAGGGATTGTATGTGTATATATTCTGTAATACACACATGTATGAAACCTGCCAATACATAATCTACATTAAGTCAGTTTGTCCTTATCCTGTAAGGTCTTTTTTTTTTTTTTTTCTTGCTTGAAAGGTAAAATGAGATGAAGTAATGGTGGTAGTGTTAAGGTCATATTAATCTATAATAAATTAGCTTTTAATGTGCCAAATATTAAGTCTACCCCAAAAACTCATCACTTTTCCTTTTATGTATTCAGGTAAATTAGTCTGAGAGACTGATAGCCACCTAGGAAGACATCACTCTTGAATGCCCAAATGTAGCATAAAGGGAATGGATATTAGTTAGAGCTTACAGTAATCTCAGAGGATCTTTATAGGTATTGGCTTAGTCATAAATAGACAAAGAACCTTGTTTGCCCTCGGCTGTCAAGAACCATAAGAAAAGATGTTTAAAATGCTTTGAAAAACTTTAATGGATGGCCATTTGTTTAAACTCCAGCTGTGGTACTTTGCTTGTATTATTTCCTTTTCTTGGAAGCATTACAAAAAATAAATAAAAGCCTTCCAGCTGTAGCTTTTTATAGCAATTCAACTCTCCTTCCATAATCTCAAATATTGATCAAATTGCATTTAAGTGTTATCAGAACAATTATATTTAAGGCATTTCAGTTAATATTTAGATTCTTTTCCTAAAGCATTTCTCACTTAGGTGGTGCTACTCTGTGAAGAATTAAAGTTACTGTATTTTTTTTTAAATAATTAACTCTATTTTATAAATAACAAGACTACTGTATATAATGTGTCATAAAATTGTATTTTGTTGAGATGCTTCAAAAAAAGAGCTAGTATCAAAAAATAATAAACATAGATATTAAAATATCTTTTTCCCTTGTCTTAAAATTTGTAATCTTAATCACTGTTTTTATCAGAACTTTATATGAATTTGTTTTTCTTAATCTTTATATTAGATAATTATGTTTATTTGTTGGCCTTTATTTTTTATCCTCAAATGAATTTTCATATGATCTATCTTTAAATCCTCTTAAAATACTATACTTTTATTTTATAATAAAATATTTTATTGTGAATTAATAGAATTTAATTTTCTTCCCTCTTTGCCTATATTAGCTCTACGTATGAAAGAATGCTTTTCTATTGAAGGTACTTTCCAGTGTTCATGGAAAAATAGAATTAACAGATAATATGATATATATGAAGGTACTTTCCAATGTTCATGGAAAAATAGAATTAACAGATAATATGAATCTTTTATGAACTTTTTGTACTTCCCTTGTATATTGATACTATAGAGTATAAGGAGAAAATTACATGGATGGAGTATACTCATTTTTGAAACAAAATTCAAACTTTCAGTATGTTCTGAAGGTCTGATTCCACAGTGATGCCAACTTCTTAACAATCACTATAGCAGTGACTCTCTTTAAGTGTATACAGTGCTTAGATTCCAACTGCTAATCAAGCAATCTTAAATTACTGGAATTACTGCTGTAAAAAAGAATACCACTTTAAACAGTCTTAATTGCTACTTCAAATGGGAGAATCAGGGATGAGTTTTTAAATTGGTTTTAGACCTTTTGCTGGATGATTCTAACACTGATATTGCAAGTACACTAATTAGTTGGGATTAGGTAGTGATCACATAAGAGCTTTGGATTTCTGGGCAAAGGGTGAGGTAAGGTTTTTGAAGTGAGTGTTGTGGGACGAATTGTTGATCTGGTAAACTCTTTAATTGGTTTGTGTCGTGTTACAGGAGTCAGTGTTTTTTCAAGCAAAGCAACTAGGTCACTATCTTTTTTATTATTATTATTGGTTTTGGGATTGTTTAACAGAAGGACAAGGAATTATGGTGATATCAGTAATTAGTTCCCCCACTTTTATCATTCCTTAGCATAAGCTTAAAGATACAGATTATTGTAGTGAGACATGATCAGTGTTGATCTCCAACACTGTATAGTTTTTTTATAGTGGTTATGTGATAAGTTTCTGAGGGTAATTGTTCCAGTATCTGTGCCAGGGTTTCCACTCTTTTTGCTGTGAGATCATTTGCTAGATCATTTGAAGGGCTAGCATTTGCACAGAAATATTGAATTCTTTTGAAATCACTAATTTGAGCACTACAACACACACACACACACACACTCACAGACACACACACACACAAGACTGTAATCAGATCCGTAGTTCATTTTTAAGGCAGAAGCCAGAGAGTTTGAATTAAGGTACAAGAAGATATCCCATACACCAATCCAAAAAACCCACCAAAGACGATTTAGGGATTTTGAAGTAATTACCTAATTTAATGGTGTTTTTGTTTCTAAAGTTGTTTAGTAATTTTAAGCATAACAAACAAGTCCATAAGAACTTAAATACAATAATTTTCTCCGAAGGCAGCATATAGTCTCCCTCAAGTGGGCAGTATTGTTTCTACCATAGCCTTATTTGAAACACTTCTTGCCCAATTTCACGGGGTTCTCTGATAACAGGATGAATAGTCTTAGTGGCACCCACCATCGAGTTCATATACTCTCTGAACTATAGCATGATGTGGTCTGCTTACTTCTATGCTTTTTATAAAACATGAAAAAAGAGCTTTCAGAGGAGAAATAGGCATTGCAAAATTTTTCTTTAGTGATTCAAGTTCATGAACTCAAATACAGAATGTTTTTATCCTTTTAAAAATTAAAGTTATCTAAAGCTGGCTAGTTAGCTCAGTTGGTTACAGCACCACCTTGTAACACAAAGGTCAAGGGTTCTGATCTGTATACTGGCAGTTGCCAAAAAAAAAAAGAAATGTATAGAAAAATTAATGTGTCTAAAGAGTTCTCTCTCTCTCTCTCTCTCTGAAGACATAGGTACAGACAATATGTTTAAAACCAACATTAATAACAATATTTAGAATATAACTTTTTTAAAGCACTTTTGGTCAAAACAACTTAAGAATATGTCAAAAGTTCAAAAAGTTAATGCATATTTTGGTTTTAAAAAGAAAACTCTGTTACCTAGACACAGAATAACTTGGCCAGTTTATAGAAAAAAAGCCCAAATTCTAATCTTAATTCCTATAAAATATCCAGGTCATAATGTGTAGTCAAGACTGAATCATATTCCTTTGCAAATGATTCTATTTATATTGTTAACTTTGTCAACACAATTTAATTTAATTTGTTATTTATTTTAAAATAATATGTGTGTATATTATACACTTAAGCAAACAGAAATTGCATTTCTTAAACTTTTAAAAATTACAGCATGCCCTCAAATTTGCATTTATTATCTATTTTTACCTATTAATAAACTTTTGAATTAACCTTAATATTAAAATATATCTTCATGTTTAAATGTACAAAATATATAAGTATGCAAATACATGATATAATTAAAATTTTAAAATTTAGTTTGAAAATATAATTAACATTTTCATTGTAATAAAAATACAATTTATATATTATATTATTGATTTTATGTCTTAATTAGCAATAGACAAAATATTATGATTTATGCATACTTCAATTTCTGTGTAAAGATATATATAGGAATTCTTATATTTTAAAAAGTAATAAACGTGGGCCAAGCCCGTGGCGCACTCGGGAGGGTGCGGTGCTGGGAGCGCAGCAGCGCTCCCGCCACGGGTTTGGATCCTATATAGGGATGACNTCCCACCAAAGACGATTTAGGGATTTTGAAGTAATTACCTAATTTAATGGTGTTTTTGTTTCTAAAGTTGTTCAGTAATTTTAAGCATAACAAACAAGTCCATAAGAACTTAAATACAATAATTTTCTCCGAAGGCAGCATATAGTCTCCCTCAAGTGGGCAGTATTGTTTCTACCATAGCCTTATTTGAAACACTTCTTGCCCAATTTCACGGGGTTCTCTGATAACAGGATGAATAGTCTTAGTGGCACCCACCGTCGAGTTCATATACTCTCTGAACTATAGCATGATGTGGTCTGCTTACTTCTCTGCTTTTTATAAAACATGAAAAAAGAGCTTTCAGAGGAGAAATAGGCATTGCAAAAATTTTCTTTAGTGATTCAAGTTCATGAACTCAAATACAGAATGTTTTTATCCTTTTAAAAATTAAAGTTATCTAAAGCTGGCTAGTTAGCTCAGTTGGTTACAGCACCACCTTGTAACACAAAGGTCAAGGGTTCTGATCTGTATACTGGCAGTTGCCAAAAAAAAAAAGAAATGTATAGAAAAATTAATGTGTCTAAAGAGTTCTCTCTCTCTCTCTCTCTCTGAAGACATAGGTACAGACAATATGTTTAAAACCAACATTAATAACAATATTTAGAATATAACTTTTTTAAAGCACTTTTGGTCAAAACAACTTAAGAATATGTCAAAAGTTCAAAAAGTTAATGCATATTTTGGTTTTAAAAAGAAAACTCTGTTACCTAGACACAGAATAACTTGGCCAGTTTATAGAAAAAAAGCCCAAATTCTAATCTTAATTCCTATAAAATATCCAGGTCATAATGTGTAGTCAAGACTGAATCATATTCCTTTGCAAATGATTCTATTTATATTGTTAACTTTGTCAACACAATTTAATTTAATTTGTTATTTATTTTAAAATAATATGTGTGTATATTATACACTTAAGCAAACAGAAATTGCATTTCTTAAACTTTTAAAAATTACAGCATGCCCTCAAATTTGCATTTATTATCTATTTTTACCTATTAATAAACTTTTGAATTAACCTTAATATTAAAATATATCTTCATGTTTAAATGTACAAAATATATAAGTATGCAAATACATGATATAATTAAAATTTTAAAATTTAGTTTGAAAATATAATTAACATTTTCATTGTAATAAAAATACAATTTATATATTATATTATTGATTTTATGTCTTAATTAGCAATAGACAAAATATTATGATTTATGCATACTTCAATTTCTGTGTAAAGATATATATAGGAATTCTTATATTTTAAAAAGTAATAAACGTGGGCCAAGCCCGTGGCGCACTCGGGAGGGTGCGGTGCTGGGAGCGCAGCAGCGCTCCCACCGCGGGTTCGGATCCTATATAGGGATGACCGGTGCGCTCACAGCGCTCACTGGCTGAGCGCGATGCGGCCGGTCTCAAAAAGGACAAAAAAAAAAAAAAAGTAATAAACTTTATTTTTCCAGATATAAAAGAAGTTTAGATAGTAGGAAACCAAGAATGGATTCATTTTTTTTTTCCATCAGCACATATTTATATATTTTTAACTATTTCTTAAAGTGCCAAAATAAAATTTCCCTGGATGGAATTAAACAGGCAAAGAAGACTTTATTTAAGACTATTGAAACATGGAGATTAATTGAACCCAACTGTGCTAACACAAAATGTGAGAAAGTTTTTACGCACCAGGGTGACTTAGTAGAAAAGTGCCAGAGGATGTTAAGGGAAATGTTGGTTACTGTGATTAGGCCATTTGTGTTTACTAATTGATATTTATGGATGTTAGGCTTCTACTCTTTCATAGAGACTGGGAGATAGAAGCCTTATCTCTCTGGATGATTACACTTCAAAGATATGGCTCACAAGTCCTTGACAAAAACATGTCTAGGTCATAAAATTGGCAAAAGGCTGGGAGAAGATTTACCTCTCCAAGGAGAGAGGAAGAATATACAATTGGAAGTTTGCTAAAGTAAATGCTCTAAGAAAAGGGAGGTCAGGAACCTAGAATCAGGAAGAAGCAATTTAGTCAAGCTGAGGGGAACATTAAGGACATCTTGGTCAAAGGTTGAGAGATAAAGGAAATTATATAAATAACGATTTAAAGAGATTTGCATCTGCACAATCTATTCATTTTTAACCAACCTATGTATAAAATTAAGAAAGAGGACAATTTAAATTTGAGTACCGGCTAGCCACCAAAAAGTATATATACATGCATGTATAAATATTTGGTGGACAAATCTATATATTTTTCCTACTTGAAAATCATCCAAGTATCCAAAGAATTACAATTTACTATTGGTTTAGGTCCTTAAATTTGACTGAAGACCTTGAAATAACAATTTAATTCAACATATCAAGTCCTTCTGGTATAGCATTATAAAGATTCACAAGATTCCATCCTATTGAAAAATATCAATTAGTAAGAAAAGACATCTATTATTAAAATATTATTTATTTCAACAACTTTTTTGTAATAAATTCTAAACAATTTGTGGAAATGATAACAGCATATGAAACCCATAAAACTTATGTAGAAATTTAAAATATTCAAATCATTAGAAATTAGACCCAAGTCTTGTATTGACTAACATGTTGTGTTGTCATTATATTAATGTTGTGCTACCATAACAAAGAATAGAGTTGTTTTTTTGTGTGTGTTCATTTGTTTTAATTAATTAATTATTATTATTATGTTTTTATATTCTAATATGTTGTAGAGCAGTTGAGGGGAGGGAGAGAAGAGAAAAAGGGAGAGAGAGAGGGTGGGAGGAGGAGGAAGGAGGGGGTCATGGTTGAGGCCCATGGCACCCTCTTGTTCTGGCGGGGGAGCCTAGGGGGCTTCTGGCAGCAACTCAATCATCAGTAGGCTGGATGAAGACATGCAGGCATGTAACTGAGACCCTTTCTTGTCTCCCCCCACCCCAGTTTGGGAGCCTGGGATGCATCCAGTCCTTCTAGATTTTATGCAATCTTTGGTGGTATTAGACCTTTACTGGTTAGTATCAGAACTTTGTCTCTGATCTGTGGGTTTTTTTGTTTTCTCTTTCAGTTCTATGTTGGATTATTCACTGTTCCTACTACTTAAACTGTACACCTGAATTAACTTGTTGCTCTTCGGTTACTTCTAAAATGGGGGAAATTCCTGTGAGAACCAGCAATTGAGCCCTGTGGTTGGGTTAAAGTGCTGCTTTGCTGCTGATTCTCTGGGGAAGGTTTTTTGTGCAGCTGAGGTTTTAAATGTTGACCTTGTAAGTACTTCTGAGTCTTGTGAGGTTCAGTACACCTGGGTTGTGTGGAAACTCTGGTCTGGGCCTGAGTCTTTTTAGCAAACTGAACTCCTGTAGTTCTATATTCCTGACCTGTCTCCACTGAGTGGTCCTGTGCTGATTGGAGGGCAGATCAGTTGTCATGCTGTGCCCCAGTGTTCCCCCAGTGGGCCCATCTCCCCAAAACCCCACATTCCAAACACTTCCCATGGAGGGGTGGCCATGCACCAATCCCTTGCGATGACTCACAAGTTTCTGAGTGGCTCCTTTTTTCAGTTGGCTGTGGCCCCTCTCTGGCCTGGGAGCCACCAAGGTCCTCTTCTCCCCTTCCATCTCCGAGCAACTTCATCCAAAGGGCACAGCACTGGCTTTTGCCAGCTTTTGCTCTGTGTGTTCACCAGGGTCAGCTTCGAAATGGTCGAGCCTTGAAACGGTTGGAGCGGTCCTTTCTTTCATCATGGCTTCTCCTGCTGGCTTTTGCCAGCTTTTGCTCTGTGTGTTCACCAGGGTCAGCTTCGAAATGGTCGAGCCTCGAAACGGTTGGAGCGGTCCTTTCTTTCATCATGGCTTCTCCTACCTTTATGAACTCCATTATTCTGTCCTCCTCTTCCCCTGAGCTCTAGTGGACCCAGCTTGGAAGTTGTTACCTATCAATAGTTGTAAATTGGTTGATTGTGGGAGAGGATGACGTTGGGGACCATCTATTCTGTCATCTTGACCAGAAGTCCCTAGAGTTGTTTTTAAGCTAAAATATAAGCACTCCAATTTGTTCAAAATGCTACGTACTAATCATGACTATTGCATAAACTCTTTTTAATGTAAATAAACCTCTGTATTCATACACCAATTTTTTTAAAAGCTTGTAAATTCGAGCCAGGAGCTCTAAGAGTCTAGCTGTTCTTATTGAGGAACCTATGTCATTGCCAAACTCACAGTTAATATAACTTCTAAGTTATAGTTTTATTAATGGGTAAAACTACTAAAGAGCAAAAAAAGACATTTTTTTCTCTTTCTTTTGGAAATTCTTTAATACCCATCTAGGCAAGATATTACTACATTGTGCATGTAGTACCAGAGAAAAGTTTCCTAAGAGAAGAAAAAAAAGAAGAAAAGTAAAAGAACTGAGAAAGACCTGTCTTCTGTCAGATATAATTAGTATAAAAATCTAATTTCCTTTACACTCCAAGTTGGGAGAAAGCTTAAATTCAGAAAAAAACACATTTTAACACACACCACACAGAGTTATTATATTTGGTTTAAACAATAACTCAGACCCATAGTGATTCCATCAAATTACATGATTAAAACACTGTTGCTTATTCATCTCTGAAATAAGGGGAAAAAAGAGGGTAGTTATATACATCACACAAGAGTTTGCAGAGGAAGGAGGGAAGGTGCAGGGAGAGAGAGGGAGAGATACTAGAGGGGTGGGGAGAGATCTCCAAATATGAATAATTTGTATTTTAATTATAATTAGTCTCTTAGATGAACAATCATGTTTACGTAAAAAGTTTCCCAAAGTAAGCACTGGAATTTCAGGTTTTCTTTGGTGAATTTATGCCAGTTAGAGAAGTATAGACTTGAATCAAGAGATTATTTTGGCCTGGAGCATTTTGCTATCTAAGAAAACCTTATATGAACTGCAATGCCCAGTGAAAATCACCCCACAGAACCAGAATTTCTACAAACATTTTTTCTACTCTCCAAGGGTTTCCTGTACATCAGCCAAATGAACCTATGAAATGACTCCCAACACACATGTGCTTTCTTGCCATTTCTCTTCTTATGTTTTCTCAAAATGTCATTCCAAGCATGACTGTCCCCATATTTATCTATTAACTGCAATAAACATACACAAAATTCATCTTAATGGACATTTCTTCCCTCAGTCATTTTAGATTATTCTAAGTATGTATCTAATTCTATGTAATTGTGAATTTGTAATCACACAATTCTAGTGATATTTTGCTCACTCTTCCTAATATCCTTGTTACTTCATAGTAGTTATTAAATCTCCTCAATTATAATGCTAGTCTGCTGGGAGCAGGAACTCTCTTATTCATTTTCATATTCTCAGTAGTGCCAACACACTTTTACAATTATATTGATTTAATTATGGAATTTTAATACTGAATTTAGCCTAAGGTCTAAATCCAGACTGAACTGATTTAATCTCAACTCATAGAAGAATTTTTTTTAAATGTACAATATTAATACTAAATTCTGATTTTACTGCATTTATAAATAAAGAAAGGCTTCTGGTTAAAGATGGTATACACACATACTAGCCCTGACTACCTCCTAAGATACCACTAAAATATTTTATTAGTGCTGCATAGCAACTAGCAAGGAATTTAGAGAAGAGACATCATTAATAAAATTTTGGAGATGAAAAACAGGTGTGCCTTATATGACATCCAGTGGAAATGAGAAATCTGTCTTGAAAGAGCAGGGAAAAAGCCAAGGAGCCTCATGAGCCAACACTCATGATGCAACCCTATAGGGCCTAGTAACCACTCAGTGATTGGTGTTCCTGGGTGCCTCTGTGGAGAGTGACAGTGAGCTTATGGCAAGAGAATTTGTTGAAAGGCCACACACACACACACACACACACACACACACACGCACACACACACACACGCGCGCATTCCATTAGAGTCCCTGATTCTCTTCTTGACATCATGCTTACATATGAATGTTCCTCTTGTCTGGACCAAAGACTGAAGGTTTATTTTTTGGAGAAGTTTCTGTGGTATCTGTGAATTAGAGAAAACCAGATAGATTTGAGGATAGGTGTCCAAAATGAAAATGAAAATAAAGTAAAAATTTACACATTGAAAATTGAGTTCTCTAAATTTATTACCTACCCAATACCAACACCTAGGATAGACAGTATTATATTCTCCACAGGAAGAGTTTTTGATTAAGATTTTGGCCAACCTTTACCCAGAAAAAAAAAAAAAAAAGAGAGAGAGAGAGAAAAAAGAATAA
>NW_007734436.1:73756-77113 GCF_000696425.1 Galeopterus variegatus
TCTCTATTAATTACTCTGTTTACATAAAAATGAGCTTCCTGTCATTTGTGCATTCTTATTATACATATTTTCAAAATTACAGAGCAATTACATGAATTGCTGAAACGGTAAGAGATGACTAATTTAATTGAACATGCTGCAACTATATCATTATTCATATATCATAAAAATAGACATATTAGACTTACAAATTGTAGTAAACTGTTTTAAGAATATGTGTGGTTCTTAATATTAGTTATTTTTAATACAAAAATACAGTAGTTTATATTTTGTTATATTTATGTTTAGCTTAAAATAATAATTCTTAAAATAATAAGCATGAAATAATGTGGCAAGTAAATGGTGAAAATGTTGTTTTAGATGAGACCGTATTATAAATAAGGTATGCTAAAAAATACATTTTGTGTTGATTCTTGTTTTAGGGTATTTCTCTCAGAGAGAGATACAGCGAACAGCATTTGTGAATAAATAATTTAAAAGGGACAAAGAAACTTGCCTGTGTTAAGGCTGTCAGAAGAAATGATTAGTATGATATATGCTAAAAATTCCCCAGTGGGTGTTATTTATTTATTTATTTATTTTTTAATTTTGCTTAAAGAGTAAGAATTTTGCCACTTTCTGAATCTACTAACTCAAAAGTCTCCTCATGTCTCAGCTTCTCTATGAGTTTATTCTTTTCTTTTTCTTTTTATTTGTAAAGCTATATGCCTGCACCATATTCTAATATTGCATTAGCATTAAATTAGAGTTAAAAATAACATTTCTAAAGTTTAAGTAGGGCTTCACAATTTACCAGACATGTAAAATAATATCCTTCCACTATATCCTTACAATAATCTCTGGAAAGGTGTATTATTATTCCCAATTAACTGTTAAGAAAATAAATTGAGACAAGAAGACAAGGTTGCAAATAGATAAATGGAAGACTTAGGACTTTACGCACAGATCAGTTAACATTGATTTTAGGAAACCTTATCTCGTTTAACAGGTGTCCCTATTTTTTATTATCCCTGGTTAACAAGTGATTTAATTGTGTCAAAAACCTATTTATTTCTGGTCCAATGCAAGATGCAGACTTGGAACATGACTTGGGTGATCTAGAGTAACTTGAACACTTAGGCTATGCAAATTTCGGGTGCTTTCGTTTGTTTTCCTAACTAGAAATAGTTAAGATGCTAGTTTCACATCTGCTGCTTCCCTTCTCTCCTCTTAATACGGAGTAAATGAACCTTAATTTTATCTCAAAACAATTCATCTGAGAGCACAATCTCTTTCCATCAGTTATATTTGCCATATCGTGGTTGTTTGGGGTTTTGTTTGTTTGTTTGTTTGTTTGTTTGTTTCCTTAAAAAGCAGCAAAGTAGTTTTTGTTTCCCAGGACTGCATTGAGTTTCTTACCACAATTCTGTAACCCTCCATGACTCACTTTTACTAGAATTTGGACAACTACTTGTGTTTCTCAGACTCTCCATGATATATATTTTTATAATACTAAGTGGTTTTGTGTTATTTTAGTTTTAGTATAATACCAAATAAACAAGTAAATATGCAAAACAATAAGTAAAATCTATTGGATAAAAAGCAAGCGGCATCAATTTTATTTTGTTTTATTTTACTAGCTTTCCAAATAACTTCAGGTAAAATTTACTCATCAAGCAATAATTGTAGGAATGTATGAATCATTACACTTTATGACCTACAAAAAAAAATACCATTTCTAAAGATAATTTTTTTAGCTTGAAGTAGTAACTCAAAACTAGGTGATTTGGGATCAAATGGTATATGATTCTCCAAAAGCATAACAAAACTTTCAAAATTATATTGCTATTGATTTTATTCTTATATTTAGGAAAGATTAGTGGTTCACATGAGGAGACAACTCAGTGGCATTAAACAGCAAAATATGTACATGAAAGAAAAGTTCTTTTAAGTGTAAGCATTTGTAAAATGATGTTCCCTTTGCTTTTAGAAATTATATCAGTGGTCATTTTTAGTGATTTAAATTCTAATTTACAATTCTTTATTTGTATTCATCTGAACCAAAAGTTTATATTTCATCCAACTCAGTAAACTATATGATTTTATCTATCAAAACTACTTACACCATATATGTCTACTGAAGTTGAGTTACGACACAGCTTCTTCAGTTAATGGTAGCATTCCAAACCATTCATCATTAACCAAACCAGAAAATATCACACAAATACATGCAATGAAATAGTTTTTGGGCAGGCTGTAGTAATATATGTGATCTATATTTATCAGAGGAAAAATATGAATTTTAAGAATGAGGAAAAAGTCCTTCAGCTTATTCCCTTCCAATACATGAATGTGTTTTGTCTTGAATTTCAATAGTTTCTGGAATAGCAACTGATTTTGTATTTACACACAGTAGATTTATCTGTAGTTTACAACAAACTCATTCTGAGAAGATAATGTTCAGGGACAAAAACTGAAGATATTAAAATTTAAAATTAAAGCTTGTTTTTACACTATAAGTGTTAAGGTAAAAAGCTAAGTGTTTTTAATCATAAAATACAGTTATCTCAATCTTAAAAACATTTTGTCCTCAAACCTATTTTTCTCCATTAGTGAGTGAAATAATATTAGCTTTATAAATGAACTCACAGAGTTTCCAACACATTTCAGTAGATTGATGATACAGCATAGTATGAATTTCCAGATGCAATAGATATTACTGTCCCCACTAAAATGAAGCACTGATGAGCTGTTATTGTTAGGAGTGTAGGGTGCCATTCACCCCTACTCCCTCACAGTTTAAGGGGATTTGACACGTGTCACTAGTTAAATGAGAAATAAAATATTTCCTAAGTGTTACTGAAAACTGAAAGCATCATGTTGGGAATTTGGCATAGACAGTGAGGTGTTGAATGGTATAGACTTTATCGGAATCAAGATGCATAGGAGGAAAGGGGCAGAGGGGAGAGAGGAAGCAGCAGATCTTTGTGATGTGGTGCCGAAACATTTAGTCCAACTAGTTCAATAACAGGAAAGCTAATGAGAACTTGTCTGTGGTTGGCCCCGCTCACTCTCTCAAGCCAGATGCAAACGAGGAAGCACTTGTCCCTCACTATGCTGGAAGCCATCCTATTCCACCAGGAAAGTTCATTTTAGAATAAAGTTGGTACCGCTCATGACAGTGGACAGAAAAACTGTGTCACTGGTGACCTTGCTGAGCTACTGAATCTACCAAACGTATATGAACTCTCTACCTATCACTGGATATTCTATTTTCTTGAACCAATAAATACCCTTTAGTATGTAAGTTTTCTGACGCAAGGGAAGAAAGTTTATTATGCATCTAAGATTGTGGACAGAAGAACTGTAAGACTGAAA
>NW_007734436.1:77425-80877 GCF_000696425.1 Galeopterus variegatus
TGGTGAGTTTTCAGCTAATACATTGTCTTTAAAGATTCAGCCAATGCAGATTTTTTTTTTTTAACTGCAACACAGAAGATTTTAACTAATCTATTTTTTTTTTTTTTTTTCATTAGTATGTCAGCCCCCGACCTAAGCTAGCATCATCTCCGGACCAGTGACTTGTATTAGTCTCTCTTCTGAACTATTTCTAAATTTGTCCTACAATTTATTCATCAAACTGAATCTAAACTCTATGCTAAAAATACAAACATTGTCATGTTTTGCCCTAGCTTAAGATCCCCCAAAGGTTTTCTAAATCTTTAAGGATAAAGGATGAAATCCTTCTTTTCTTATATAAGCTTCTTTAATGGACTGACTTTTACTCATACTCATACTCATTCTTCTTCTATACTCTTTCCCCATTTTCTGTGCTCTAGCCAAAACCTTCCTTTCTTATTTCTTGATGTGAAATATTTGATGATTTCATTCCTCTTGTAATAGGTGCTTAGTACATAATATTCTATATGTCCGTGTTAAGTACAATTGCTTTTAAAAGCCAGTTAAATCAGTTAATGCATGGAATACAGAGATCCTCATTAAAAAAGATTAATGTCCAGAGTCCAAGGCCTGGAGGGAAGTGCACACAGCTCAGTAGCCGCCAAGGTGAGCAGAGACCAGATCCTTTCAGCACCAGCACCAGGGCTCAGTCTGAGGCCCTGAAGAAAGGACACACAGCCCAGCAGCCGCCGAGGTGAGCCAAGACCTGCATGGTACCAGGATCCAGTCTAAGTCCCTGGGGGGGTGGGGGGGAAGGGAAGTACAAACAGCCCAGCAGGCACCGAGGTGAGCTGAGACCTGCACAGCACCAGGGGCTCAGTCTACAGCTACAGAAAGCTAGGACAGGAGCCAAGGTGGTGTAATACAGACACTTCCACACCTTCTGTCACCACAAGGACAGTTCACCACCACAGTAGCAGCCAGGGCCACTCTATAGGCAACCTGCTACTCACTTGAATACACTGGTATAAGGAGAGTCACCAGTAGAGACTGCAAATAGAGGAGGAAGTCTTTATCCTCATATCCAACCCCCAGAGTAACAGAAGAAGCCAATCCACTTCCAGATGACCAAACATCAATGAAAAAATACTAGAACTACAAACAAACAAGAAGATATGACACCCTAAGGAATACAGTAATGCTCAAATTTCAGCCCCCATAGAACAGGGAATCCTTATAATGTCTGAAAAAGAATTCTGAGCAATGATCTTAAGAAATCTTGAAGAAACAAAAAAAGATTTAATCAGAGAACACAAGGAAACAAAAAGAAATATCCACAATATGAAGAACAAAACTTACAAAGAGATTAATACCTACAAGTGAGAAGAAAGTGGTACAATATGTTCAAAACACTAAAAGAAAAAAAAAAATGCCAGCCAAGAATTCTTTACCCAGCAAGATTCTCCTTAAGAAATGGGGGACAAATAGTGTATTTCCCAGACAAACAAAGATTGTGGGAGTTCACCACCTCATGACCAGCTCTGCAAGAAATTCTCAAGGGAGTCCCTCATCTGGAATCTGAATAATGAATGTCACTACCACAGACACAAGAGAAAGAGCAAAGCCTGCCATTAAAACAAAAAATGCTAGTGAGAAAGAGCAAGAAGCTAATTCATGCCTCCTCAAATACCCAACAAACATTGAAAACAAGAAATAAAAGGGGAAGTAAGAATCAAAAGATATTTAAACAAACTTTTAAAGAGGAGTTAATACCAATTCTCCTAAAAAATTCTTTACCCAGCAAGATTCTCCTTCAGAAATGGGGGACAAATAGTGTATTTCCCAGACAAACAAAGATTGTGGGAGTTCACCACCTCATGACCAGCTCTGCAAGAAATTCTCAAGGGAGTCCCTCATCTGGAATCTGAATAATGAATGTCACTACCACAGACACAAGAGAAAGAGCAAAGCCTGCCATTAAAACAAAAAATGCTAGTGAGAAAGAGCAAGAAGCTAATTCATGCCTCCTCAAATATCCAACAAACATTGAAGACAAGAAATAAAAGGGGAAGTAAGGATCAAAAGATATTTAAAACATATAAACAAAAAACAATTAAATAACAGGAATTAAACAATATCTGTCAATAACCACCCTAAATATGAATGGATTAAACTCCACATTCAAAAGGCACAGATTGACTGATTGGATTTAAAAGATAGACACAAGTATATGCTGTCTTCAAGAGACCCATCTCACATATAGAGACACACACAGGATAAAAGTGAAGGGATGGAAAAAGACATACCATGCAAATGGAAACCAAAAACGAGCAGGAATAGCTATTCTTATATCATATAAAATAGACTTTCAACCAAAAAAAACATAAAAAGAGACAAAGAAGGCCACTATATAGTGATAAAAAAATCAATACAGCTAGAAGACGTAACAGTCATAAATATATATGCACCCAATACTGGAGCACCCAGATATGTAAAGCAAACACTCTTAGACCTAAAGAAATAAATAGGCCCTGATATGTTAACAGTGGGTGACCTGAACATACTTCTCACAGAATGGGACAGACCTTCCAGGCAACAAATCAACAAAGAGACACAGGATTTAAACTACACATTAGACCAATTGGACCCGGCAGATATATACAGAATATTCCACCAGACAGCTAAAGAATATACTTTCTTCTCATCAGCTCATGAAACATTCTCCAGGAGAGAACACATATTAGGAAACAAATTTAGACTCAGCAAATTTAAAAAAATTAAAATCATTCATTCCAAGTATCTTTTCAGATGACAATGGACTAAAACTGGAAATTAATAATAAGCAAAACTCTGGAAACTATACAAATAAATGGAAACTGAATAATAGGCTCCTGAATGACCTATGGGTCCAAGAACAAATTAAATAGGAAATCAAAAAATTTCTAGAAACTAATGAAAATAAAGATACATCATAACAAAACCTGTGGGATACTGCAAAAGCAGTCCTGAGAGGCAGATTTAGTGTAATAAATGCTTACATCAAAAGAAGGGAAAGACTTCAAATAAACAACCTAACACTATGCCTCAAAGAACTTGAAAAACAACAATCAAAACCTAAAGGTAGTAGATGGAAATAAATAATAAAGCTCAGAGCAGAACTAAATGAAATAGAGACCTAAAAAACAATAGAAAAGATCAACAAAACAAAAAGTTGGGTTTTTTGAGAAGATAAATAAAATAGACTAACTGATAGCTAGGTTAACAAAAAAAAAAAAAAAGAAGAGAGAAGACCCAAATACCAAAAATCAGAAACTAAAAAAAAAAAAAAAAAAAAAAAAGAAAAAAAAAAAAAAAAAAAAAAAAAAAAAAAAAAAAAGAAGAGAGAAGACCCAAATACCAAAAATCAGAAACGAAAAGGGAGACACTACAACTGATACCACAGAAATACAAAAAATCATTAGAGACTATTATAA
>NW_007734436.1:80988-82846 GCF_000696425.1 Galeopterus variegatus
GAATCTAGATTGGAAAAGATGAAGTCAAACTTTCCCTATTTGCAGATGACATGATACTATAAATAGAAAAACCTAAAGACTCTATCAAAGAACTCCTAGAGCTGGTTAATAACTTCAATAACATTGCAGGATGTAGAATAAATGCCCCCAAATAAGTTGCATTTATATACTCAAATAATGAACTAACAGAAAGAGAAATCTAAAAAGTAAGCCCACTTACCATTGTCACAAAAAAAATATAATACCTAGGGATCAATTTAACCAACGAGGTGAAAGACCCCTACAATGAGAACTAGAAACCACTACTGAAAAAAATTAAAGATGACACAAAAATTTGGAAAGATAGTCTACGCTCTTGGATTGGAAGAATTAGCATTGTGAAAATGTCTATACTACCTAAAGCAATCAACAGATTCAATGCAATCCCCATCAAAATACCAATGACATTCTTCACAGAAATGGAGAAAACAATCCTACCCTTCATATGAAACAACAAAGACCCCAAATAGCCAAAGCAATCCTGAGGGGGAAAAAAAAAATTTGGAGGCATAATACTACCTGACTTCAAATTATACTACAAAGCTATTATAACAAAAACAGCATGACACTTGTATAAAAGTAGAAATTCAGACCAGAGGAGTAGAACTGAGAACCCAGAAATCACCTCTCAGACTTACAGCCATCTGATATTAGACAAAGGCAACAAAAATCTGCATTGGGGCAAAGACTGCCTCTTCAGCAAGTGGTGCTGGGAAAGAGAGATATCCACATGTAGAAGAATGGAACTAGACATACACCTCTCACCATACACTAAAATCAACTCATAATGTATTAAATACTTAAGTATAAAACCTGAAACTGTAACATTGCAAAGGGAATATATAGGTGAAACACTTCAGCAACTAGGTCTGGACATGGACTTTATGAACATGAGCCCAAAAGCACAAGCAGTAAAAGAAAAAATAAACAAATGGGACNAAAAGGGAGACACTACAACTGATACCACAGAAATACAAAAAATCATTAGAGACTATTATAAAAAACTGTATGACAAGACATATGAAAACATGGAAGATATGGATAAGTTTCTAGACACATACAAATTACCAAGATTGAACCAAGAAGAGATAGAAAACCTGAACAGACCAACAACAAGCAAGAAGATTGAGGCAGTAATTAGCAATCTTCTAACAAAGAAAATTCTGGGTCCTGATGGCTTTATAACTGAATTCTACCAAACTTTTAAAGAGGAGTTAATACCAATTCTCCTAAAACTATTCCAAACAACTGAAACAGAAACTACTCTCCCAAACTCATTCTATGAGGCCAACACAACTCTGATACCAAAACCAGATAAAGAAACAACAACAACAACAAAAATTATAGGCCATAGGCCAATATCCTTGATGAACCTAGGTGCAAAAATCCTCAACAAAATATTAGCAATCAGAATAGAGCGACATATTAAAAACATTATATACTATTATCAAGTGGGATTCATCCTAGGGATGCAAGAATGGTTCACCATAACAAAGTCAATAAATGTAATACATCACATCAACAAACTCAAGTACAAAGACCATACAATTTTCTCAATAGATGCTGAAAATACATTTGAAAAATTCAACATCCCTTCATGATAAAGACTCTCAAAAATTAGGTATGGAAGGAAAATATCTCAGTACAATAAAAGCTATTGATGACAAGTCCACCACCAGTATCATTCTGAATGGGGAAAATATGAGGGTCTTTCCCTTAAGAAAAGGAACAAGACAATGATGCCTATTCTCAACACTCCTATTTAACATAGTACTAGAGGTACTAGCCAGAGCAATCAGGCAAGAGAAAGAAATAAAGG
>NW_007734436.1:84385-90965 GCF_000696425.1 Galeopterus variegatus
CTGACAAGGGATTAATATCCATAATATGCAAGGAACTCAAGCAATTATACAGTAAAAAACCCAAAATAACCCAATTAAAAAATGGGCAAAGGAGCTGAATAGACATTGTTCAAAGAAGACATACAAATACATGAAACAGATACATGAAAATATGTTTGACATCACTAGTCATCAGGGAAATGCAAATTAAAACTGCATCAAGATACCAACTCACACCTGTTAGACTGGCTATAATCAAAAAGCAGGTGATTAACAAATGCTGGCAAGGGTGTGGAGAGAAGGGAAAACTACTACACTGTTGGTGGGACTGTAAATTAGTACAACCACTATGGAAAACAGTATGGAGGTTTCTCAAACAACTACAGATAGATCTTCCATACAATCCAGTAATCCCACTTCTGAATATATACCCAGAGGAACACAGATCATCATGTTGACGGGATACCTGCATTTCCATGTTCACTGCAGCTCTGTTTACAATAGCCAAGACATGGAACTAAGCTAAATGCCCATCCCTGGATGATTGGATAAGGAAACTGTGGTATATATACACCGTGGAATACTACTCAGCCATAAAAAAACAAATGAAATTCTCCCATTTGCAACAACATGGATGAGCCTGAGAAACTTATGTTGAGTGAAAGCGAAGCACAGACTGATAAATACTGCATGTGCCCACTCACATTTGGGAGCTAAGAGAGAAAATAAGGAAGGAAAGAAAGACCACAGTAGTGTACTGATCTTACAGAGAGAGGGAACATTCTTAGGGCTACAAAGCAAAGTGTGGAGGAGGTTGGGGGAAAATTGGGTGGGGACACAGGGTACAAAAGTAATATCTGGTAATGGATATGCCCCCAGTATGAATCAGGCCCTCATATCATGGGCACCGAGGGTGACAATCAGCTTTGTATCTCATGAATATTCTTAATGAAAAAAAGATGTTACATTACTCTACTGACAGAAAACTAAAATAATCTTATCTTACAATTTAAAAACAGAATTATTTCTTTCTCACTCTGCTTATTTCAGTTATAAAATATTAAATTATTTTATTACAGAAACATAATTTTGATTTGCTTTAGCTTTTAATGTTTGTATGTACAATCACATACAGTGTGCATTCACATTTCCTTGAGACTTTTACTTCATTAAATCAGAACTATTTTCCTAACATTTCTGAGTTCAATAGTTCATCAAACATTTCAATCAGGTTCTTCAATTGTAACCTAGAAAAAAAATTACATTTATTAAATTCTTCAGAAATTAAAATAAAGCCTTTAGAGAAAATTTCAACCTGCAAAGAATTTTCTTTCTTTTTATTAATATCCTGACCTATATTATCATGTTTTACCTCCCAATTATTTTCTAATCAGGATATTACATCCTCCTATTCTTTTTATAACTCTCCTTTCCAGATTCTTTACTGTAGCTTCCAACAGAAGTTTAATTTGTGTATCTTTGCTCATGCTGCTTCCCAGAATGACATCTCTTTGTGACACTTGTTAATTGTTGCATCTGCTCCCAGATCTTTTCCTGTTTTCTGTTTTGTTTTGTTTTGTTTCCAGATGATTTTCTTGCTATCGAGGCCAGAGAAGATCATGTTATTTAGCTCCTGGTCAGGTTTTTTCTGTACCCATGACCTGTCCGTTTATGGTTACTTTATGTTTTTAATTTGTTTTCTGCGGTACGCCAAGATTTTCTCTTGAACTTGACCCTATTTTATCAGTCTGTTGATTCTATAACCTTGACTAACACAAGTCTAGATGTATATTAGGACAAGATTTTAATTTTTCTTTTACTTATAAATATGAAGTATTTTTCTGTTAAGAAAATGTTCAGATAAAGATGTCGCCCAAAGAATGCAAGGAAAATAATTGAGGATTCCATAAAATATACTTTCTACAGGACATCTTGGTATTATAAATTCTGTGCAAGGAAGATATAAGTGGTTTGAAAAATTTATCCACACAAAAAATTATTCGTAAATTTATTTCCATGGCAGACGTCACCCTTGGTCTCCGAACTCGCCCTCACAGCCTTGTATATAGTCTTTGCTCATGGCTGTCAAGGAGTCCTTGCAACCCAGGGGAGAGTTAAATATTATAAGCCAAATATAATGATCCACTTTTCCTTGACAACAATTGGCTGGAAAATGGGAATATGTTTCAGTGAGACACACGTCTCAAGAATAGAAAGTAAATAAAATCTTCTATAAGTGGAGTGATGTCCAGAAATAATCTATTTGGTTTGAAAATGAACGCAAGATAAGGGCACTTTCTTTTTTCAGCACTTAATGTTGTCATTTGATTATGATGTGGCATTCTGGTCCATGAAGGTGGCCAAAGACAAAACACTGAGCTTGGCAAAGTGGAAAGAAAGACTTCCAATGATAGGATAGAATAACTGAATTAATTAATCCAGGAACAATATACCTGACAGAATGTTTTAAGTACACAAAAAGTTCATACTGCCTAAATCATTTTTGGAGGAATTTTTTTGTCCTTGTATCTGAAGGTATATAAACTTATATAATGTTTTAAGGAAAAATGTGATTGATCACACATTTTTGGTTAATTTATTCACTATTTTACTTTCTGAGGCAGGCATTTCACATATTCTGAGAGTCACTATCAATGATTTTGAGTGAAAAGAGCACAAAGGGACAAAACATTGGGCCTAATTTTTCTTATTTCCCTTTAATTTTTAATTATCAAATTTAGCAGCTTCACTGCTTGATATTTCATGTTTGAAGATCTAAAAAGGATACCATTAGCACTCAGGTGATGCTATTAACATGGTGGTATCTTCTCAAAACTAGTGGTATCACTACCTTCAAAGGTAGTGATGCTCTAATTGTGTGCAGCAGAATGGATTACATGAACTTTAAAGTACATTTAAGAAGTCAAAGAAAGCTGCTTCTTTAATATCTGAAATCTTAAAGGCATGAGCATGTTTTTTGTTTGTACATCTTTTAAAGAACTCTGTTATGCAGGGAATTGAAAATGATGCTCTTTCCAGCATAACACTTTTACAGCTGTTTTCTAGGGGAAAATATGGTAGGAAAATGTGTTTTAAGTGTTCTTAAAAAGACTAATTCTTCTTCCGAGTTATTAGAAGGCAATTGTCATTATGTCTCGTTTAGGAATTTAAAAATAATTCTACAGCATTTTCTAAAAGTTCTGCAAAATTGTTTTCTTCTTGTCAGCATTTAGCATATGAACAGAAGACTATGTTTTGCCCTTAGACATTTGTTTGAGGGACAAGAAATTACAAAAATATTCTTTAAAAGAAATAAAAATATCTCAAGGAACTATTTTAAAACTTCAGCTCTGCAAATTACATAAATATCTGACAAAAATATAAAATTTAAGTATATAAACTTTAGGCTCAAATGTTTAAATAATACCTGCTGATTAATAATGTTATGTATTTAGTTTTAATTTCACAAATCTAGAACAATTTGTCTTAGCATATTTCTATAAAAGTAAAAGGCTGAAGAAATTAAGTTTTACTTTTTCATTCATGTAGGATTGATATAAATGCTTAATGATTGTAATTAACTTAATATTTCTGGTGATAATGCACATAAAATAAATGGTTGACATTAAGGTACATAGTTTATGTATTTGTAGGAGAAAATAATATCTTAATCTGTTTCATTTACAGAAATATTTATTTTTATAGACATAGTGTGTTATATGAAAACAATAGTAGATACAAATTCAGAAGGAACCCACAGTATTTAACAAATTTTTCATTTGTTAAATTGATTTATGGAAGCCATAATATTAATTGTGCAGGAATTTGTTAAGCTTCAAGTATGTTAAAAAAAAAGAAAAATAGACAAAGGCGTTATCTCTACTATTAAAGAGGAGTGTAATGCTGTATTTGCCAGATATGAATGTTAAAATATAAAACATTAATATGCATCATAAGCCAAAAAAATAAGAAAATAAGGATATCTCTGATTGTACACTAAGTATTTTACAACTCAAAATATGACTGAGAGTCCTTGAACATTCTCCTTTTGTCACAAAATATGTCTTGAGGTCAGATGTAGCACCCAGTGGTGTTTCCTTTCAAACAACACAAATCCAATTTTGAAACTAATGTATGTTTTACAGAATATTTGTGGGAATATAGGATGAAGGAATGTATAATGCTGTAGACAGCCAGCCTTATACAACATCCCATGCTTTTATCACTGATCCACCCCTTCTCTTCTTGTCTCCGGGTTTCTGGTTGCCTCTTCCACCACCACCTCAGCTCTGCAGCACCTCTGCATGCCCATCCCAAATTGCTGAAGGGAAGGTCATAGGTAGAATTAGATCAATTAGATTACCAGGTGCCTGGAGCAAAGGTGGTGCAGGAAGAAGGAAAAGCCATCAGAAAGGGTAAAAGATTTCAACTATGTGAAGATTAAAAACAAAATAAAACAAACACAAACAAAGAAAATAACTTTAGAAGTAATTTATTTAGAAATATTTTCTGAATAAAGCAAAACAAAAACCAAAGAAAACAAACAGACAACTCCTGTATGATAGGCATTGCCCTTCCTAGTTTATAAAAAGCAGAACAGAGACTCAGAACGGTCAATCACCTTACACAAAGTGACCCAGCCAGTAATTGGCAGAAATAAAATTAGAACCAAGATCTTACTTGATACAGGGCATGTTAGCACTCTGTTCAATTACACTCAAATAATTTTATATGAATTTCCTTTTAAATAAATATGCTGTATCTAAACTGTGAAGCTAGAAGTAGTGCACAGATAAGATCAACATTCATTTGGATTTATTTATTCATCCTTCCACTCATTCATCCCACCATCCAGTAAGGAAAATCACTACTTGCCTGTTAACATATACAGAAGTGTGGCCCAAAGTAAGATCTGACTCATGTCTTAAAGTCTGAAAGCGGGAGATTAATATAAGCAAAACAAATCGATTACTGGGAAAAATTCCAGAAGAATAAATTTTCTCTTCCAAACTTTCTCTACAGAAGGACCTTCTGAAGATGGCAGGGGGTGATCAGAACAAGAACAAAAATGTTACATTAGTCAGAGTTCTCCAGAGAAATACAAGTAATAGGGTATCTGTCTACTATCTATCTTTCTATCTATCTATTGATGGGTATCTATAGAGATAGATAGAGATAAATGGACTAAGTATTATAAACTTTTATTTTTCAAGCTACTTTAATTAAAAATAACCAGTGGATATTTGTTGAATGGAAAATAAAATGGTCATGCTCCTGATTGACCTTTTTTTTTATTACTAATCAATACAATAGTTTAAACCAACTTATTGAGATAAATGGACTAAGTATTATAAACTTTTATTTTTCAAGCTACTTTAATTAAAAATAACCGGTGGATATTTGTTGAATGGAAAATAAAATGGTCATGCTCCTGATTGACCTTTTTTTTTTATTACTAATCAATACAATAGTTTAAACCAACTTATTTTTTTTTTTTCTCATTTGTATTTGGCACAAACAAATTAAAATTGAATGGCAGGATAATGACATTGAAGCATTTTCTTTGGTGAGGAAGGTGTAAAAATAATAGCTACAAGGGAATTCTTGAGTTTTTTAGATCGATTAATTTTGATATCAAAGTTATACTGGATTTCATTAAGAAAAAAACTTTTCTCCATGGAGATTTAATTAATCTGGTCAGTTAACTTTCTCTACTTTAAGCATCCATAGAACTTCATTTTGTTCATGTTGTGACATTTATTAGTATCTATTTATCATATGCCTATTTATATGTATAATTTATCTCCTTAAGAACTATAAGCTCTATGAAAATGACATAAATATTTTATTTATCTTGTGTAAGCCAGGAGATAGGCATCTTGAAGTTATTAAATAATGCCATTAAATGAATCTCTCTTGCTGTCAAAATTGCTTTCTGCATATTACAAAACAAAGGCATCACTGAAAAATGAGAGATGAGATGATTTTACTACAACAGTAACATTTATTAGCTACAACCAATGTCTGTTGGTATTTGAAGAAAAGGTTAGATCCTAAGCTTCACTATTCTTAAAAGTTACCAACTATTAATAGCAAAAATCAAGATTCACACCCTCAAAATCACCTATGTCTATACCCTTAAAGATCTAAAATATTAGCCACTGGCCACATCTATTGGTAAAGGAAGAAATACAGCAAATCTGAATAAAAAGTAAAATTCTCAGTTAATGTGATATGAATAGAAATACTTTCAGTGGAGCAAACTCATAGTGAAGCGAGGGAGTCTGTTCCACTGTTGGTCTGTGCTTCACTTTGAAATGGTGCTTACTATGTTTATATTCAGAGAGTGAATCAGTTTTTCCAATTGTTGCTTTCTATCCTTGATGGATGTTACATTTATGTCAGTGTCAACAAGATTTTGAAAGCTTTAATTTTGTTACTGACTGTATTAGTCTGTTTCTGTTGCTTATATCAAAATACCTGAAACTGGGTGATTTATTTTTTAAAAAAATGACATTTATTGCCTACAGTTTCTGGGGATGGGAAGTCCAAAGTCCATCAGGTGGTGGCAACAGTGACCCAGGGGTCTCACATTGCAAGA
>NW_007734436.1:92092-93655 GCF_000696425.1 Galeopterus variegatus
CTGAGGGTTGCGATCCGTTGCTGGACACGGAAAAAGACAAAAAAAAAAAAAAAAAGAAAAAAAAAAAGAAAAATTCCCATGTGTAACCCCAACTGCCAAAGTTTCATTTCAAATCTGTCAGGAACGAGTTATTTCATTTCCCAGGAAATACACAAAATTAGACTGTATAGTAGATCTCCTTATATTATATATGATTCTCCTAGAAATCTTTTTGGTTAACATTTTAACCCCTTTCATTCACCATTTATTAAAGCATCCATGATCTTATCTTCTTATCACATCTACTAAGGGCACATGAACTTCCCTTCTTTCTCCTGTCTTTTCTTCTCTCCAACTTCTTTAGCTCATAATAGACAGAATCCTAAAAACACAACAAACCAAAACTATATGATTTTATTTCCTCTGGGTTTTAGCACAAATCCATACACTCTTATCTTTTTAACCCAGACTATTAAATTTTAAACCACAATTACCTTGCTTGATACCACTTTCAATATCTGAATTACTGCTAACTGCAGACCTTATGGCAGCCTGGGGCGACAGGAAAGAGAGGAGAGGAGGAGCATGAAGGTGAGGTCAGTCTAAGCCCACAGAATGAAAGGTTGTGCTTATGAAAACCATCTGATAAAAATAGTGTGATGGCCATTCATATATCTTCCTTTGAAAAATGCCTCTTCAGCAACTCTGCCCATTTTTTAATTGGGTTACTTGTTTTTTTTGCTGTAAAGTTGAGTTCCTTGTATATTCTGGATATTAATCCTTTGTCAGATGTGTATCTTGCAAATATTTTCCCCCACTCTGTTGGTTGTCTTCTAACTCTGTTATTTGTTTCTTTTGCTGTGCAGAAGCTTTTTAGTTTGATATAATCCCATTTGTTTATTTTTATTTTAGTTGCCCATGCTTTGGGGGTCATATTCATGAAGTCTGTACCCACTCCTATTTCCTGGAGTGTTTCCCCTATGTTTTCTTTAAGGAGTTTTATGGTTTCAAGCTGTATATTTAATTCTTTAATCCATTTTGAGTTGATTTTGGTATATTGTGAAAGGTACAGGTCTAGTTTCATTCTCCTGCATATGGATATCCAGTTTTTCCAGAACCACTTGCTGAAGAGGCATTTTTTTCCCCAGTGTGTAGACTTGGTGCTTTTGTCAAAGATCAGGTGGCTGTAGGTGTATAGGTTGATTTCTGGATTCTCTATTCTATTCCATTGATCCATGTTTTAATTCCAGTACCATGCTGTTTGGGTTATTATAGCTTTGTAGTATAGTTTAATGTCAAGTAGTGTTATGCTTCCAGCTTTATTTTTTTGCTCAGGATTGCTTTGGCTATGTGTGGTCTTCTGTTATTCCATAAAAAGGTCTGGATAGTTTTTTTTTTTTTTTTTCTCCATTTCAGAGAAAAAATGTCATTGGAATTTTGATGGGGATTGCATCAAATTTGTAGATCACTTTGAGTAGTATGGACATTTTCACAATGTTAATTCTTACAACCCAGACACATGGAAAAATGCTCAACATCACTCAGCATTCAGGAAATGCAAATCAAAAGCACACTGAGATACCA
>NW_007734436.1:94138-95789 GCF_000696425.1 Galeopterus variegatus
TTTTTTTTTTTTTTTTCTCCATTTCAGAGAAAAAATGTCATTGGAATTTTGATGGGGATTGCATCAAATTTGTAGATCACTTTGAGTAGTATGGACATTTTCACAATGTTAATTCTTACAACCCAGACACATGGAAAAATGCTCAACATCACTCAGCATTCAGGAAATGCAAATCAAAAGCACACTGAGATACCATCTCACTCCAGTTAGGATGGCTAATATCCAAAAGACTGAGAATGATAAGTGCTGGTGAGGTTGTGGAGAAAGACAAACACTACTACACTGTTGGTGGGACTGAAAAATGGTGCAGTCTCTATGGAAAATGGTTTGGAAGTTCCTCGAACAATTACAGATAGATCTACCATATGACCCAGCTATACCACTGCTGGGAATATACCCAGAAGAATGGAAATCATCACGTCAACGGGGTACCTGTACTCCAGTGTTTATTGCAGCACTATTTACAATAGCCAAGAGTTGGAACCAGCCCAAATGTCCATCATCAGATGAGTAGATACAAAAAATGTGGTATATCTACATAGTGGAATTCTACTCTGCTATAAAAAAGAATGAAATACTATCATTCCCAGCAATGTGGATGGACTTAGTTAAAATTATATTAAGTGAAATAAGTCAAGCACAGAAAGAGAAATACCACATGTTCTCATTTATTTGTGTGAGCTAAAAATAAATAAATAAATATACAAACAAATTGGGGGGAGGTGGGGAAGAAGACACAACAATCACAATTCATTGAACTTGTTAAGACAAGCGAAGAGATATGATGTTGATGGGTGGGAGGGGGGAGAGGGAAGGAGGAGGGAGGAATCAATAAAGGGACATGAAAATCAACTACATTGTATATTGATAAAATTTTTAAAAAATAGTATGATAGTTGGAAGAATATAAGGAGCTCACTTAGGAATATCCATTTGCCTCTGTCTAATTACTTTTTCAGTTATCTAATAACAGATGTTCAGGTTTTACTTGGTTTGACTGAACATAATGGAGGTGTGTGCTCCAAATCCACTCACTGCATTTTGTCTAACTAAACAGAATGTTTTCAGTTCCCAAAACACTTACTTTTTTAATGCTTTGGACCTGTGATGCTCTTGTTTCACTGAAAGATTTTTCAAAAATAAGCTTGTATGAGTATAAACATATAAATGTAAACAAAGGTCTCTGACATTGTATCCCTCTGCTGTCCAAGGACATTTACTTTTGGGTGGGGGGGGGGAAGAAGGAGCTTATTAAATTTCAATGTTTTACTTATTTGAAGACAGTTTCAATCAGTAGAGACTGGCTGTGACAAAGGTTTTGTAGAGGAGCAGAAATATCTTTCCCATGCCTTTTAATAGATGTCATGCAAATAAATACTCATCATACTCTTAATGCATAAGAGGCTGGTTGGAATATAGTTTAATGGTTGTTTGTCTCTCCTAAATTCAGTGTTTCTCAAGTGAACTAACTGGCATTTAAAGATCAAGATATTTAATAACAATTTATACACACCTGGAAAAACAGATGCTGATAAAGTCTACCTACATTTCTTCATTTACCTTACATAATTGAATTTAAGAAATTTGGAAAGATATTATCATTATTCATTTAGAGACTGGGTTAAGTGTTACATCCTAATATTTTATTTTAG
>NW_007734436.1:96624-97443 GCF_000696425.1 Galeopterus variegatus
GATATTATCATTATTCATTTAGAGACTGGGTTAAGTGTTACATCCTAATATTTTATTTTAGTCATCAATTTTCTCTTCAGTTTCAAAAGTTTTCCATTTGAAAATACATAGAGCTTCCTTTACTTCTATATTATAGTAAATAAGTTATTTAAATATCTCTAGGTAAAAAACATAAGTACATGGAAATTTTGTTGTGAATACATATTTCTGATGTAAATGAAATAACCACTTTGTTGTTTGAAATTTAGTGATCCATGATCAATGCAACTAGAATTCCATGAATCAATTGATATGGACTACCATCAATTTATTTATTTATTGGCTAGGGCAAGTAGCATATGAGAATCTTGCTTAATCACTCTTACTGTCACCACGGGTGAGATAAATCACATGTTTCTCCAATTTCAGAATGAATTTTCTCTGTAATGCTTTTTCCTTTTTTACATTTCCTGATAAATTCTATGGCAATAGGCCTTAGACCACATAATACTGCATTTGAGAAATAACATAGAAAAGTCTTTATTTTTATTAATTTTTGTTTGGGCTTATTTATGTATATTGTGTTGCTGAATTATGCAGGTTCATGACACTCCATATTGTCAGTGGAGTGTTTGACATAGAACAGACGTTAGAACACCAAGCCTTTCTCAAGCAGGGAAAGAGGAACAGGTAAAGGGACACGAAAATCAACTACAATATATAATAAGAAGTTAAAAAGAAAAGAGCAGCAAGCCTTTTATCAAACTCATTCAAAGCATTCTGCTTTTCTGCTTTTTGCATTTCTTAAGAACATCTTCCCATTGATGGGCACATGGATAG
>NW_007734436.1:98311-100163 GCF_000696425.1 Galeopterus variegatus
TTTTCTATGTTAATTGGAGTTGCTTACGTTGTTACAAATCATAACGGTAACTATAATTTTGTAGATTAGTAGTTATCTTCTATTTGAAGTACTGAGTTGATACAGTAGGACTTCACTTTCCATGGTTTTAGTTACCCTTGGTCAACTGTGGCCCAAAAATATTAAATGGAAAATCCCAGAAATAACAATTCATAAGTTTTAAATTGCAGGCTGTTGTGAGTACAGTGATTAAACCTCCCATTGTCAGACCCAGGATATGAATCATCCCTTTGTCCAGTGTGTCCACACTGTGCACGTCTCCACGTGTTAGTCACTTAGTAGCCTTCCCAGTTATCAGATGAACTGTTGCATTATCCCAGTGCTTGTGTTCAAGTAACCTTTATTCTACTTAATTATTCTATTTTATCATTAGCTATTGTTGTTAATCTTTTACTGAGCCTAATTTATAAATTAAACTTTATCCTAGGTGCGTATGTACAGGAAAAAACATAATATATAGGATTCAGTACTATTCACAGCTTCAAGCATCCATAGGGTTCTTGGAATGTGTTCCCTGAGGATAATGGGAAACTACTATAATTGATTAGAAACTTCCGTAAGCAGACACTTCGAAACCTATACAATCTCTTTCAATATGTCAGTTTTTAAATTGTTGTCAACCATCCCCCTAGATAGAAACACAGGTATAAGCAAACACCAGAAATCAGAAATAATTGACAGTAGCTGCAAGAATAAATAATGCATTCATCTCCCATGGGAATACCAAACCTAGACAGTTTTGTAATTCTGCTGATTTTTTTTCTATTTTCACCATGCTTACTTTTGGCTTGTCAGAAATAATTATTTATATTACCAGTTTGTCTTCTTTTTAATGACAGCAAAAATAGAAATAATATCTCTATTTATCTATGTATCCACACATAGATACATATTTCGCAAAGGCCCTTTCAACCAAAGTCTTCCAATTGTTCAGAAATGAATTACAGAATATCTCCACTGAAGCTGCTTTTAATTATCTTAGTCGCTACCAATATTTTTCTCCATACAAAACAATTTTTTTCATCAAACCATCAATTGAAATTTGCATGCAATTTTGTTTTTAGTTATTTGTATACACAGTTCATCTCCCTAAGAGAATCATTTTTTTTTTTTTTTTTNTCTGCTTTTCTGCTTTTTGCATTTCTTAAGAACATCTTCCCATTGATGGGCACATGGATAGCTTAAGAAAACAGGTGATGTATCAGCAAATAAAATCAATGTTGTTTAGATTTTTCAATGCACTTTAGCTGTACAGGAAGAGCTATAGGTAACAATATTGATCATATGTTCAAAGACCATATTTAAGGAAATAGACATTAAAATACCAGACAGAAATGCTTTTGAATTTTTATAAGATTAGGTATTTTGACAAGAAAACATGCATTTTTAAATAGAAAAGTTTATCAGGACAAAGATTGCTTTTATAACTTTATTTTGTCTGCTATTTATTCTAACTATTTTATCTTCTCTGGATGTCTCATATTGAAATGCAAGTAATGTAAGCATTTGTATTTGTTCTATGCCTGAGAGAAAAATTGATCAACTTTCATCTGTTAATAATAAACATAACTTTATTGGCTGCTTACTGGCATATATCCCTACTAGGAATAGAATTTTTTTTTTAATTTTATCAATCCAATGCTTACTACTTGAATTAATATGACAACAGTCTTTTTAAATTATAAAATACAAAAAGAAAATAATATGGTTATATATTGGCAATCATTTTCCCCACTCCCTCACTAGAGGACATTTTCTATGTTAATTGGAGTTGCTTACGTTGTTACAAATCATAACGGTAACTATAATTTTG
>NW_007734436.1:101865-121520 GCF_000696425.1 Galeopterus variegatus
CACAGTTCATCTCCCTAAGAGAATCATTTTTTTTTTTTTGAGATCTGAAATTAAATCTTCTAATTAAATTGTATTGAAATTGTTGAAGGAATGGGTTGGGTACCAGGACACACTTGGCATTAATCACGCTTCAACAGCAATTAGCAATATGATCTGAACCAATATACCAATATATGTAAATTTTTAAGACTCAGTCATACACACACGCACTCTCACCCACACATATCAGGGTACATCAGAAAGTTCATGGAAAGATTTGTGTTGTCTTTTCTTTGAGGCACCCTTGTGTATAACAGCTTATGTATTTATGGAGTAATTCAGAGCCTTGAGGTACTATGAAAATTGACCAGTCTGAGGATTAGGAAACAAATTGTGGATACCCCCTTGAATTACTCCAGGAGCTGGAATAGGGGGATTACAAATTTTATCTACATTCCAAACAGTGTGAATGAAGCTTTTATTCAGGCTATATACTCATTGGAAATGGAATGATAAACGTATTTTAAAATGACAGTTTGGGGCCAGCCNCGACACTGAGGGTTGCGATCCGTTGCCGGACACAGAAAAAGACAAAAAAGAAAAAAAAAAATGACAGTTTGGTTGGCTTTGAATTTAGATAAACAGCATAATGAACTCCTTGTCAATCTGAAAGTGATATGGGTTATCTTATTCTAATTTACAGTGTTAAAACATTTTCAAACCTGTGTGATTTCATTAGTCATTATTGGGGGCTATTATATTTCATAAATACCACAAATAGATTGTCTTCATTGTACTAAGCTTAAAAAAAGAACATTTTAAAAAAATGACTCCCATTTAGACTTTTGGCAGGAATCTTTTTGAATTTGAACATGCTGAAAAAGTCTGGCCAATGTAGTTGATTTTATTTTATATTTGGTTAAGTTAACATTAGAAGAATGACTGGTGGTTTGCTGACTTAACAGGATATTCTCAGTAGGCCAGTGGTTGGCATATGTTAACTGACCATCTGTTTAACTGATGGGATAACCCACTTCAAAGATTATTCCTGTACTTTTCTGCACAGATATTTGCTAACCTCTATTGTTTTGTCATACAGAATTATGACTCCTTTTTTTTTTTTTTTTCCTTTTTGTCTTTTTCCGTGTCCGGCAACGGATCGCAACCCTCAGTGTCGCCCCCGTACCGGACCGGGACGGGCAACAGGATCGCAACCCTCGGTGTTGCTTCCGCGCCTTGCTCAGCCAGTGAGCAGGAACCGGTCTGTATGTGGGATCCGAACCCTCGGCGGGAGCGCCGCCGCGCTTCCCAAGCGGCGCACTATAGCAGTGTGCCACCGGGCCGGCCCATGACTCCTTTTAAACTACAGATTTGTTCAGGTGTATGTTTCAGTATATATATGTACGTATTAGTATAGGAATTTGTTGCCTGGTTTTCATCCAAGCCCAGGACATTGCCCTAAGGGCCATAATGAAGTGCCAAAAATGTCAGTGTGAGTTTACATAGTACAGCCAGCTTCATTTAAAAAGATGCTGCTACATTTTTGTTTTACAAGGTACTAAAAGATTATTAAAACAGTGTTGTTTTAAATAAACGGGGTAGGTGGATAGCAGTATTTAATATTTGAAGTTTTATTTAAAAAACACTCAACAACTTAATCAATGTTCATTGTCTTTTAATTATTTTTATTAGGACTTCAGAACATCAAGACTATTGGTAGGTGACAATTTCAGTTCACTAAAGGCAAGCCATATCCCTATTTCCATGTTGCTAGAGCTCAGTGGTTTAAGAGTGCTATTACTATATAATGAGAGAATCCCTCCTTGGCAGTAAATTACTCACAAAAGGTAAAATAACACCCATGTTATTTCTACTTCAAAATGCAAATTTAGGGCCGGCCTGGTGGCACACTGGAGAGTGCGCCGCTCGCTCCCGCCAAGAGTTTGGATCCCATGTGGTGACCAGTTCCCGCTCACTGGCTGAGCGTGGCGCGGGCGCAACACTGAGGGTTGCGATCCTGTTGCCGGTCCCCGGTACGGGCGCGACACCGAGGGTTGCGATCCCATTACCGGCCAGTAAAAAAGACAAAAAGGAAAAAAAAATGCAAATTTATTTAGTAGTGACACTAGTTATGATGCCCAAATGGGGAAGTCACTTAAAATCATTTACAAAAATCAATGATAGTCAAAGTGAATGTCCCACTACAAATCATCATTCTCTTTATGGGTTTATACGGTTTTGAAAGACAGCATGGTACATGGATTAAATATGGGTAATTGGACTGAGAAGGTGATAGAGTTTGCATATGTTGTCCCCCCAAACTCACGTGGATATCTGATCCACAGTGTGGCAGCGTTGGGAGCTCTTTAAGTCATGGGGGCAGATCCTTCATGAATGGATTAATACTCTCCCTGAGGTGCGGGGGTAGTGAGTGAGTTCTTGCTCTGTTAGTTCCAGGGAGAGCTGGTTGTTTAAAGTGACCCTGGCACCTTCTCTCTCTCTCTTGCTTCCTCTCTCACCATGTGATCTGCTTTTACCTGCCAGCTGCCTGCCACTTTCCACAATGAGTAGAAGCAGCCTGAGTCCTGCATCAGATGCAGCTGTCCCAGAATCGTAAGCCAAATAAACCTCTGTTCTTTATAAATTACCCAGTCTCGGGTATTCTGTTATAGCAATTCAAAAATGCACTAATATGTAAGGCTATCATGTGAGTTTCAGCTCTCTTGGAACTCGGATGGCCTCAGTAAGTTCAGTTCAATTATCAGTGCTTCAGCCTCTCCCTCCGTAAAATGGTGATGCTATTAACCCTAGTGATAAAGATCAAAGGAAATAATGCTAGTGGCACTGTTTGAAAAGTATAAACCATTATATAGATGACATTTGTTTTACTTATGGCTTTAAAGTATACTGGACATATGGAAGGGTTTTTAAACGCCTTTAATAAACATCTATAGGCATCTCTTTCTCTTTTTTTCTTCTTTTTTAAATTAGATTAGGATTTTTTTATTTTTTTCATTTTTTTTAATTTTGACTTTTCAATAGACATTGTAGTTGATTTTCGTGACCTTTTACCAGGTCCTTTTTCCCCACCCACTCTCTCCCCTCCACTGCTACATCATATCTGTTCACTTGTCTTAACAAGTTCAAGGAATTGTGATTGTTGCATCTAAGCTTTTCCCCAAGGAAATTGGTCTGAGAGTGCGGCCTTTGGAGCTGGCTCTAATCAGTGTCACCCCCACCCACTCTCTCCCCTCCACTGCTACATCATATCTGTTCACTTGTCTTAACAAGTTCAAGGAATTGTGATTGTTGCATCTATGCTTTTCCCCAAGGAAATTGGTCTGAGAGTGCGGCCTTTGGAGCTGGCTCTAATCAGTGTCATGGAACATGGAACGATACTACTGACTCCTTCACTCTTCCCTCCTCCCCAGCCAGTTCTCTAGATATTTCTATCCATCTTCGAGTTTGACATCCAGGAACCTCAGACAACTTTCCCTAGTGCCAGTACCAATAGCAGATCATCTGTCCTGTTATTAGTTTTTATTTATTTATTTTTTTTAATTTGTGTGTACTTTCTGAAATAGTTTTCTATCTTCTATTTCAGTGTTCAAATATCTACATGTAGTAAATGGAAGCTCCCCAACATTACTGACCCCATGCTTTCTTTTCTCACCACTGGTGGTGCTGGTGGTAGTTGATGGGGGAGTGGGGGTGTCGTGTTGGTGGCAGGAGACAGTTTACTCCACTGCAGCAAAGGTATCTTATTTCTTTGAGAATGCTCAGCTGTCTGGGTCTCTGGTGCTCATGCACTGAAAAGTTATTTCATGCCTTATTTTGTCAAACCTATTTCCATTTTTTGTCATCCACTTTCTAGGAGATTACCATAATGCGATTCATCTTTGCCTTTGATAATCGATAACAACTGCTCTGACCTGTGATTCAGGAAACATGGGTCACTCTTCAGATAAGATTTGCCTTAGAACACAGTGCTTTCCAGAATTTAGATGTGAATTTTATCATTCCCAACGGACTTTGCTTATTGGTCTCTTCTTTGTGTTGGTGGTTATATGTGGGAGAAATGTTTCAGCATCTGCAACTTTTCCACTATTCACATTTACATTTACTTCTACATTAGTTCTGTCTCCTTTCAGTCTTTGTACCATTTATATACCCAGGATTGTAGACACTTATTACATTGTGCTGCTCAGAAATATCTGTAGTTTAAATGCAAGTCACTATGATAGGTTGATTTCTAATAAGTAAATTTTTGTACACATTTAATGTAGAAAAATTAGAAAATTTAAACAAGATAAATAAATAAAACAAATGCAGAAAATAGCTATCAAGCTTCTGAAACTTTCTTTTTGAAAAAATGTGTATATTACAATAATAATGGGACCTAACTGTATTCACAGTTTTCAAACTTTGTTTTTGTGGTTGTGTGTGTGTGTGTAAAATCTATGCATTTAAAATATTTGACTACTGGATCAAAATGTCAATTATAAAGATGCAATAAATCCCACTGTTTGGATATATTGTGCTATTTTTAGACAGTCCCTTAATGTGAGTCATTTAGAAAGTAGCTACTTATTTTGCTTTTATAATATACATTTGTTCCTCTAAATTATGATTATCAAATACAGAAAAGCATTATAACATATAGGTAAACCTTAGGTATAATTTAAATTAGGGTCTTTGAGCAGATTTCAGTGGGTCTATTTATTCCCTGTAATTATGTGGAATATGTTTGTGTCTGTGCATAGGTTAATTTATTCCTAAAAAGAATTCCATATTTTATCCGATTTTCAAAGATCTTTAAAATCAATTAAGTGGTTTTATTTTTCAAGATAGGGCATCCGATTGATATAACAAATACATTATCACTACTGGAGAGAGCATGATGGCATAAGGCTTTTGATGATTGTAACAAGTTTTTTATTTTTCCTTGAAATCATTTTATAGTACTCCAGAATCATCTCGCACACCCCATTTCTCTAAATTTCTCTAATTCCTATAAGCGAGGACCTGTTTTGTATACAACTTTGGCAATGCCTCTACGTACCTGTGGTTTGCAGAACTGATTTTGAGACTCCACCTTATGTTGAGTTATTATAATGACAATATACCTTGAACTAATTTTAGTCTGATTGTGATGCTGAGTAGTAGTAGTTTTCACAGCAGATAGACTAACTCAACAATTTTCAAATGCACAAGTATATCTGTACCAGTTCCAACTGCATTCAGTATAATGCCCAGAGGTTACAGTTTCACATTGTTCTGCTGCAGACTACTTAACTATTTCACAGAAAATTCCACCTCCAGTGTTTCTATTAATCTTGAACACAGAAGCAGATGGCATACTGGTCATCTTTTGTGACATACTAAACATTAATGGTATCCAGAACTTGATTTTATTTCCCGGCTCTCGATGAAGAATTCTGTGGGTAAAATTTATAATGTTGTCTTCTATCTCCTATTTTTCTTTCACCGATATTCTTTACAGGGCTCATAGACTCAGCAAGTCAGCAGGCTAATCCTGTCAGGTTTCATCTTTTCCTTTTCTCCATTATTCTTTTGTTGACAGAAAGCAATTTCTACATTGTAGGGTTTTTTTTTTTTCTTTCCTTTTTTATTATTATTTATTTATTTATTTATTTTACATATTTTGTCACTGTGTCTCCCAACACTAGGCTACACATGAGAAGAAGAAAAGGTCAGGAATGTGAAAGAAAAAGAGGATAAGCAACTAGTAACAAACTACTGAGTAATAAAAGACTAGCAGACAAAAATGGATTCAATTTTATTGCCAGCAGATACCAGGTATAAAATAATTCAGCTTTTCAAAAACTTAAAGGAAGAACTAGATTGTGTGGAAAAAAAATCTGTTGGATTTCTAAATATAATAACAAGTCTAAATAAAATACAATACCAAACACCTACCAGGGCTTTAAATATAAAATATTTTGATTAATTTGCCTTTTAAATATGCTATTGATTGATAAATTGGAAAGTAAATAATGATAACAACCATCAAGTTTGATATGACAGTGAGATAAAATATATTCTGTTTTATCAGAGAATTAATCGCCTTACTTTTTGAAGTGAGTGTTCGCTGAATTATTTTTCCCTCCAATTAGTATTATGTAGGGCATTGCAGCTGTTAGTAAGGAAAGATGCTACGAGCATTTGCAGAAATAGTCTACAAACTTTCACTCTTACCATGATCGTTTATAAGTAACAAAATACTAAATTGAACATATTCTAAAAATAATTTACATGCATTAAAAAACTGGAGAAGAAAAATATTCTTGCCTTCATTAGGCATATGTCACTGCATGACCATAATAGAATTCCATAGAAGAAATATTGAAAAATAATATTCGATATGAACATCTTAAAATGCTATCGCTAAAAATTTTATATTAATAATGAATGCTGCAACTATGATTTTTGCAATGAATGTAAATTGGTAAGACATTTATTCACAGCCTTGAAGAGCTGTATTTTAGAAAATATGATGGCACTTTATTAAGTCCTTAACTAATTAATTTCAAAATGGCAAATGACATACCATTTTGAAACACTGTAGTTTTGACTCAACTCCCCTTATCCTTAAATCAGAATCAATAGGCCTGAGGCAATTGAATAAAGCATAGATTTTCATTTTATTTCTGCTTGCTACTTGAGAAAACTGCATGCTTCGCTAGTCTAGTTTAGCTTGCTGGCTTGGCAGAGCCATCACCTTTGGTTCACCTGTCTGTATACATCCTGCTGAAAACATGACTTTAGCAGCTAGCCCCATTTCCTTTGCTTCCATTGTCTGTAAATCTAAAGGACCTAAAAATCCATCTTTATTTATTTCTATCTTTATTATTTTGTATTTTTCTACATTCAATCTAATCTCAGTATAATCTTGGGAAAATCTTATATTATAGACAGTTCGTAATATTTCTGTGCAGTTTTACTGCCACTGAGGCTTTAGAACTATTTAGACATAATACACCATTGTGTTAGTAGACGAAGATGGTTGAAGCTTAAGACATTACTCCATAAAGCCTGACCCTTTGCTTAAATCTCATCATCTTGGGCTTTTTATTAAAAACTTGTTTAACATGTAATTTAGCCAAAGCTTCTTTTGAGATTATAAGTATTATCCTACAGAACAAACTGTGGTAATCTGTGAAAACGTAGTCCTTCTCTGCTAAATTCCAATTTCCCCTGTGAAATCCCAATCCCCTTCACATTTGCCTACAAATGTAAAACCTAAAGCAAATTAACTTGCTTATTCAATAAAAAGAAATTATATTTAATTAGATTTAACATTAGTCCACAACATTTTGACTAAGCATCTTGACCACATTCCTAGCCACTTGTCTGTCTGCATTTTGATTTTCAAGTTACTATACTTAGATTATCAATAATTGTATCCACAAAGGTGGGGTAATATTTACTAAGCAGTATATTACAGATAAAAAATGAATACAATTATTTCTTCAACTTTCTTAGTAAAGAACATCACATTATATAATATTAAGCTATACATTGAACAACCTTATAAAGACACATGTATATAGAATAAAAAAATACCAATGGGCTATCTTACAAAAACAATTTTAAAAACTAAATAAAAAAGAAGAAAACAAACAATTTCTGCTCTCCTTCAATATATTTAACTCACAGCTTTACTTCCTAGCACATTTGACAAAGTTATTCTGACTGCACAGCTCCAGTCAGACATCCATACCAATGGGCTATCTTACAAAAACAATTTTAAAAACTAAATAAAAAAGAAGAAAACAAACAATTTCTGCTCTCCTTCAATATATTTAACTCACGGCTTTACTTCCTAGCACATTTGACAAAGTTATTCTGACTGCACAGCTCCAGTCAGACATCCATTTCAATAAAATAATGTAACTATCATTATATACAAAAATATGATGAGGTCAAAGCTAAAAAACAAAACAAAACAAAACAAAAACCTCTTTTAACTTCTACAAACTTTACAAATAGTATCAATACATATCTTGTTGATTAATAAATTTAAGTCTTTTATCATAACATTTGTTATTCATATAACTTGTTGAATAGCAATATCAGAATTCTAGTTAATCAAATGTCTGGGATAATAGAGTTTACTATTTTCTATATATTTTTAACCTATTACTGAAATTATGAATTAAAACTGAGTTAGCTTTTAACGTAGTTCCATTTATTTCAACTAAATCAATTGATAGCTTATAATGTATAAATGTATAGGTATGCTTGATGTACTCACATATTACAAAAAATAGTAAGCGAGCCCTTGTTCTAAGGAGGTTCATAGTCTGAAACCATATACACACTCACTAGGTCTATAGGGAGACAGGAATTCAAAAAACTTAATGCAAGTGGAAATGCAAAGCTTTAGGAAAACAAGAATGCATTTGAGGATAAGAAAGCACTCGATCTTAAGACTGATTGACTTGTTGAGAGTGAGAAATAGAGAGTAAAACGTTTTTGGCAAATACCTTGAATGCGAGGCTGAGAAATCACATTGATGTCACTTTCAATTAGGGGAGGGGGCATTAAAGTTATGTGTAAGAATCATGGGTATTTAGTAAAACATAAATTTAAAATTTGAAACCAAAGGTGTAAGTTCTATAAACAGAATTTGAAATGTGAATAAGACATATATGAGGAGAAAAAAGTTATAATTTCATGTTGATAGAAATTCAGGTATAATGTATCATGACCAAGAGATTATCATTCTCCTAACATGGAAGTACCTTCACACACTGGCCCAGTCCAGAGGAGGGAAACTTGCTGTCTTAGTCTGTTCTGGCTGCTATAACAGAACTGCCATGGACTGGGTGACTTATAAACAGCAAAAAATTATTTCTCACTGTTCTGGAAACTGGGAAGTCCACATCAAGGCAATGACAGATGCAGTGTCTGGCGAGGGCCCACGTTCTCATAAATAGCACTTTCTGTGGGTCCTAACATGGTATGAGGGGCAAAGCAGCTCTCTTGAGCCTCTTTTATAAGGTAACTAATCCCATTAATGAGGGCTCCACCATTATGACCTAATCACCTCCCAGTATCATCTTAATACCCTCACCTGGGGGGTTAGGATCTTAATGTATGAATTTTGGAGGAAAACAAACGTTCATACCATAGCACCGGTATTTACTGAGTGCCTGTTGTGTGCCAGGCTCTATGCTAACTATACGCCCTGCATTGCTATCACTGAAATGTAAGGTCCGGGACATTGCCTGCGTACTGCTGAATTCTGTGTCACTGATGAGTGCCTAGCATAATGGATATCCAATCAGTATTTGTTAATTAAGTGAAGTAATTCAACCCATGATAGTGTACTGTTAGGTTGATACCATTAGTACCAGTTATAGATAAGAAAACTGAAGCTGATTACTCAATGTAATAGAGCTAGCAAGTTCCAAAGTAAGGATTTGATTCAAATATTCTAGATTTTTCAATATAAAATATCTCTTATTACAGTTTTATATGTCCAGCTGGCCCTCCAACTCATGGATTGCACAGTCTTGGATTCAACCAACCATGAATTAAAAATGTTTGAAAAAGAAAAATTATGTCTGTACTGAACATGTACAGACTTTTGTCATTATTCCCTAAACAATACAGCGTGATAACTATTTACATAACATTTACATTGTATTAAGTATTATTAGTGATCTAGAGAAGATTAAAAGTATATGGGGAAATGTGAGCAAGTTATATGCAAATACTATACCATATTATATAAGAGACTTAAGCATTCATGGATTTTAGTATCCCCAGGAGGTCCTGGAACAAATTCCCCTCAGATACCGAGGGACAACTATATATGAATGTGTGTATATATGTACTGAACATCGTTTAATTTTTTTTCAGTCTGATCACACTATATAGTTCTCTGAAAAAAAATGTGTTTCTGCATTGAAGCTTTAAATAGTGAACAGAACTTAGGTAAAAAATAAAGCCCTTTTTACTCTCATCAAATTAGTGTGCATTACCTTGGTTTAGTAGACAGAACAACTTCCCACATCAGAAATGACACTTAGGAGACACGATTTCAGGAAACTGACAATAACATCTGTGCCATCACTAAGGGTTCGGAGTGGGCATTGTCTTTCTATTCTTCCTGCTTTGGAAGTTCTCAGGCTTAAAAGAAGCCATACAGCTACCCGAGAAAAATGTCAGGAGCCTGTGCTAGGGGCAGCCAGACTAGATGGTCCAGATTTTTACTCTATCAGAGCTGTGGTAATTTCTGCTGCCTATGATCTTGGGACGAGACTAGACTACATTGCACAAACGACCTCCTCTGTAACAGCAGATTTCAGATTTTGCCCCTCAAAACAAGGTTCTCTGGGCATGAACTTTGGTTCTGGTTGTTGGAAGGTGAAGTGTCCTAAAAGAGAGCCAAAAAGCCCCACAGGCATAATGTTTAACCCCCAAGTCACGTGTTAATGCAGATAATAGCTGAGGCCACTTCCGTGATCTCCACCTCAGGAAAACTGACAGTAAATCATTGAAATCCACATGGGGCAGACAAATTCCAATTCCATTACATACTACATCACAGTGAAAGTTTCAAAGCTTTTATGATTTAATATTAGTCATACTACTACAAGTAGTACTGCAACATCAATAATAATAATGATTATCATGTTACTAATGCTACAAACAGTAATTATCAGCATATACGCCTCAAACTGTGATATGTAAAGAAACAATCACAGCAGTAAATATTTCTGCAGTATTAAACACAGTTGTTGTGGCCACAATCTCTTTATTCTTTAGAAATATATCTAGGGTAGATACTAAGCTCACTTTGCACATGGGGAAATTCCATCTGAAACTGGTTTTCTCTATTACTCAAAGTACAGTATCTAGTAAATGGAGATGAGGAACTCAAGTCCTGCTCTCCTCCCTTCTATATTTTAATTTTTTTTTCTTTTTATGGTTCCCTCCAGTTACCTGTAGGTGATCAGAAGCACACACACTCCACTTTGTAATGAGTAACATTTCAAAGAATCATTAAGATATAAAACTCCGTACCTCTAAGTATTTTGCCTTTTCCACTGACCTTTTCCAGCAGGCTGTACTATACATCAATAGATTCCTCTAAAAAGAGCTCCTAGTGGGCAATCAACCTCAGAACAACTTTCAACTGTCAAGCAATGTCAAGGGCCTCTGTAGTGAGTACCAAGTTTCATGTTCAACTTCCACCTGAAGCACCAATTTCCTAGGTTAAATTTTCTTGCACAAGATATTTTCAGTAAGTTTTTGAACTATTATTCTTATATTTCTAAAACTTAGAATCTAGTCATTTAGGTGATATTTTCTCTCAAACTATGTGGAACTAATGATAGGACCAGTTTGCTTTAAATTTGGACTGTGATGAACCAATTAGGGAAATAGAATTGACAGTAATCTGGGAAGAAAATAATCCTAGAAATTACTCAAAGGATTATGTAAAGAAATTATATAAATAATGCTAAAGATGCAGATGATATGTTTTTCAAAAGTGGGATAAAAGAGGTTCTGTGAACTAAGGACAGTAAAAAATGGTGTTTCTCCAAAGTGAATTTTTAGAAGTGTATGTTGCTCTGAAGCATGTGCAAGAATTTTGGAGACAATGCAGTAATCACTAAAGACAATCATGGTTTCAGGAGAACATCATGACAACTAGTTCCTTTCTCCTTTTTGACATAATTAGTAGACTAGACAACCTTGAAATTGCTGTGGTTATATGTATTGTATCTTGATTTGAATAAACTTTGACAGCGTTTCTTTTAATATTGTCTTCTGAAAAATGGAGAAATGTGAACTTATGATAATTCAATTAAGTGATTGTAAACAGTTGAATAAGCATACCCAAACAGAACTAGTTATTAACAATTCAGAGATCAATCTAAGAGTAATAAATGGAATACACTAATATATTCATATTTATTAGTTGTAAATACTGTATTTAACTTTTACATTAGTAACTTATAAGGGCAGCAGTACAAGCTAAGGAATCTGTGGCCAATACAGACTTGGTGTCTTGGATTTTAGAATTGTGATTCAGGAAATTTTTCCACATCAGAATGATGCATACAATTCAACAAGGTATACATTTTAGATGAAATAAGATAACTTTCCACGTTAAATTTAAAAAAAAGTGCATAGCTGTCATAGTTACATAGCTGTCAGCTATGGGTACTTGTTGCCACAGATAAAATTGGAGTATCATACCATTTTACAATGAGTTCAACCGCTTTTAATGTTATCTTAGGTTAAGTGGCCAAATTCACTTTATTACTGATATTCTGGTTAATTTACTTCATGATTGATATTAAGATAAATCAGCACATTACTATTGCCAAAGCCATAGTATATTACATTTTCAACTTTGGGTTAGAAAACAAAAGCAATAATCAATTTTGTGTCTTTTTTTCTAGTGTTTAAAATATGGTCTGACATGGGAATTTAAAGTGATTATTGCATATAATGCAACTGGAAAACAAACATGATTTCCTTGGGATTCGTAAGAATAATTTTAAATGTATATGGTAACTATATGCTCTTGTACGTAAGTCAGCTATCTTTGATGTCAAGGACCTGAGGGTTTATTTTTGACTATTGCAAGTCAATTAGTTTTGAATGGCTTCCTCTAGACGTTCTTCCCCTTCAATATATTAGAACTTTATTTCTTCCAAGCACAAGACCATAATCCATTTTTCAAGCCCTTTGGGATGGATGTTTCTCAGGTGATTTCTTATATTTGGCCTATCTTAAAGTACCATTGCTTTGGTTATTTAAAATGTGTGAAGAGTTTAAGCTTGTTATCATCTTAAATGAAACAAAAACACAGTGCGTGGAAGAGAAAGTGAATCTACAACCCATGCCATGGTCAATTGGGTATTTAGCCACAGATTTTTGTGTTGAGAGATTTTGCTGTTGCTGGATATTCCTGAAAAATTGGAAGTGACTGTCAAATATGTCAACAATGTGCTTTGAAAAGACTTACAACTTATGTAGGTAGAGTTAGCTTTCAAATGACCATAGGAATCCTAACCATGAAAGAGCGATGTGGCCTCTTTTTTCCTTTCAATACCCTTTAGTCTGTGCTCTGCGTGTGTGTGTGTATGCGTGTGAAGTTTTGTCTTTTAAACTAGTTTCTGGGATTTATTTTTGTTTGATTTAAACTTCTGTAAAAAATTCTGGTGGAAGGAGGATTGGAAGTGTATGGAAACCTGCCAGGTTAGTTTAAGTTCTGCCTTGAAAATACCAGGAGACAAAGACATTTGATAAATCTCAGAAGCAGCAAGGCTGTTTCCTAAAGTGTTAATAAAAGCAAATGGTGATAAACTTTGCTAAATACTGTGGCATTTGTTCAAGTGCTAATTTTGGACAGGACTTGAAGAGAAATAAAGCATTAATGAATAGTATTTTTCAAATCTCAAAAATACAGATTATAGTCTCCGAGAATTATAAAGCAGTTCTGATCAACTTGTGAAGATCAGTTCTGATCAAGTAGGACAACTCTCCTTGTCTTTGTCTACTATGGATCTGATGTTGGTGTGTCCCCAAATTCCTATGTTGAAACCCTAATACCCAATGCGATGGTATTTGGAAGTGGGACCTTTGGGAAGTAATGAGAGTTAGATTAGAGCATGTGAATGAGGCCCCCTTGATGGGATTAATGCCCTTATGAAAAGAGGAAGAGAACTCAGACTTCTCTTTCTTAATAAATACACCAAAAAAGGCCATACGAAGACATTATCAAGGGCCCTCACCAAGATCCAGACCATGCTGTTACCCTGATCTCGGACATCCAGCCTCCACACCCATGGGGAATAAATATTCACTGTTTAATCCACCCATCTGTGGCATTTCCTTAAAGCAGCCTGACATTCTCCCTAACTCCTCCTTGCAAACAGTTTCTCTGTCTCTGTAGAATAAAAAAATCTAGGGATGAAAGCACTAAGATTACATGAAGAATTTGAGTTTGGGTTCTTGGTTCTGCAGAAAGATACGATTGCCTTACTGTGAAAATACCTTATCAAGAAGTTTTTGATGTAATAAAAGGTAAAAGATGCATGACTAAAACAACTCTCTGAAATAGCTAACCTTCCTGAAATTGCTCAGGATCTTCATTGTGTCTATTTTGTAAACATACCTCCATCAATGCTCAGCCTGAAGCAGCCACAGAAAGCTACATAAGTAGGAACAACATCTACTCTTAGAAAAGCTTGTTATTATGGCTATTTGGTGGCTCATAACTAAAGCCCATGTTTTCTGGTCTTTGTATCACATTGTAGTATGTCCATCACAACCTTCTCCAACAGAAGTCCAAATGGCATTCCTTAAGTTCAAGTTTTGATAGCTCTAAAAGATGCCTGTTCATATTTCCAGTAACTACTCAAACTCGACATAGCCTATATTTTAAGTCTGATCATTCTTTATGTTGAAAGATCATGTTTGTTTTCATGAACAGGCAGAGACACTGTGATCTCTGATTATTGAGAAATTAAGCAGTTCTTAAAAATGGAACAATTTAAATCAGCTGAACCTCAAAAGGTGTGCAGGCTACAGTAAGAATCATCCACATAGGTTAATAGAATGTTTTCAGATCTGTAAACCAGATGACATGTTGCACAAAAATCTAGACCTAAAACTTAACCCCAAATAAAATTTCTCATTTATATCAGAATTCAAGGAAACCCAGAACTTGACTACTAAGATTCTGGGTATTCACAGAAGATTCTGAATAATGCCTTTTCTTGGAAAACTGTAGGTATTTTTCTTCTGTATCCCAAGTCATTCTGAAGAGCAAATGAAATATAGACTCTAAGCCTTCAGTAAAATGAAATGGAAGGGCTCTCAGAGATAATTACTATTAAGATCCATCATACTAAAAATATTTTCAAAAACTTACAGGGCTAAGATAAAGTAGAATTATTGTGTATAGCATATTTGACTTAGTTTCTCAAAACAGCTTATAATGGTAGTCATTCAGTAAGTATCTGTGAGTGAATGAATGGAAAAGTTAATGAATAAGGAACTCCAAATAAATGAAGACCCTTTGAAGGACATTTTCTAGTTATGAAATTCACTACAGGTTAAAGAACAGTATTTTCAAAAATATCATTAGAGATATCACCCCATGCATCTAAAGTAACTATGTTTGATAACATAAGGAAAGCTGTGGGAAAGAGCACTTTTCTTAAGCATGCTCACGCTTAATATACATATAATATTCAAATAGCCCTAATTTGTTTAAAAGATATTTGCAAGTATAAAAATTGTCTAAATTCTATTTAATGACTCTCAAAAGTGTTTAAAATAAGATCATTGAACAGATATGGATATAGATATGTACACACATATGCACATAAACATATGTATGTATATATACACGTAATAGAAGAAAGACATTATTATGATATCAATTTAAATTTTGAGGAATCCCAACACATTAATAGGACAATATTTTCTATGTGTATTTATAATCTCTATCTCTTACTTATCTACTCTTTATTTTAAATGAAAAATAAATGCGTAATAATGTCCTGATACTGGCCATCTGTTCCCTTTTATCTGTTTTTTGGGGACCTGCTGGTGGCTTGTAGATTCTGTTCACTAAAATCAGTAGAATTATATTTTAGCTTTTTAAAATGAATTAAAGCTAGATTATTGTTTGTGTAGTTGTGTTTATTTATCTCCTTTTTTATTCTGAAGGTTCTCTGGATCCGATTTCCTTTAGTTATGTTCTCCAACAATTTCTTTCTCATGAATCATTAGCTTCATCTGTCCCTTCTCCTCAGTCTACAAATTAGTTCAAATTTTTTTATTTAAAGCAAAATAAAACACACATGCAAAAAAATCTCCTCAAAACCATTTATAAGCATAACCAATATTTACTATGCGTCAAACATTTTACCTGAATTAACTCAACTTAACCTTCATAGCAAACTAAGAAGTAAATATATAATGTTGCCTCTTTTGACCAATAAAGTCATTGAGATACAGAGAACTTAAGTAACACAACACTAAAAGTTGTCAGAGGATTTGAACCCCAGCTCAGGGGCATGGTTTGCCTGTGTAGTCATTCAGCTCTGTTGTCTCCAAGGCAAAAATTCAGAAAAGATTACTTTCAAGACAGTATTTTTCTACTGTAGTGCAAAATTTTATCACAAAATTAGTGGTTTAAAACCACAGACATTTATTATGTCACATTTTCCTTGGGTCAAGTTCTGGACACAGGTTGGCTGGTTTTTCTGCTCAGGAATCACAAGGTTGCAATGCAGATGTCACCAGGCCTTGTTTCTTTCTGGAACTCAGGGTCCTCTTTCAAGCTCATGTTGTTGTTGGCCAGTTGTAGTTCCTTGAAGCTGTAGGACTGAGGCCTCTGCTTTCTTGCTGGCCATCAGCTGCAAGTCACCTCAGCTCCTGGAGGTTCTATTAGCTCTCTTCCACCTGGTCCTCCTCAGGCTGTCTCACAATGGAGCAGCTCATGTCTTCAAAGGCAGCAGGAGACTTTGCTTCTTCAGTCTGCTAAGACCAGAGTCTTATACAACAGTCCTTCATCTTTGCCATAGTCTATTGGCTAGAAACAAGCACCAGCACTCAGGGGACGGGATGATGTAGGTGCGACTCAGAGGGCATCCTGGAATTTGACAACCAAAAAGACCTCTCTTATCCTCCAAAGCTCTGTATTTACTTTTTCCCTTTTCAGTCCACCTTCTGAGAGGAGGGATCTGCACCTGATGGTCTCAGACTTCTCCAAATTCTGTGTGAGTTTCATCCTATTTCAGTCTGACCTCTGCTTTCAGCTAGCTAACGTTTTGCTTTATTCTGTTTTGCTTTTAATCTACATTCTATTTAAACAGCTTCTAGCATTAATATCAGTGACATTATTTGACCACACTGTATAGCATTGTTTATCAAGGTCAATTTTATCATTCTGAATTGTATATTAATTCATTGAGGCTGGAATACATTAACTATTCACTGTTATTTGAAAATCCTTCTTTCTTTAAATTCTCTCTTCTCTTATTCTGATTTATCTGACCTGCTAGAATTCCTTCTCCATTTTGTTTAATTTTGTTTTTTTTAACTAGGATTTTGGTGTGCTATTTAAATATTGGGGGGCTTAAGGTTTTTCTCAAGCATTTGTGGCTTCTTACCCTTCCTACTTCCTTGGGAGATTCCATATGCTACAATTTATAAAACTCAAGCCCTAAATCCAAATTTCTGAAAAGCCTGTGACAGATCTGATTCCAAATCCATTTCAACATCTTTATTCTTTTCTCACCACAATGTACTCCCCTCCTGTAATATCCTTTCATCTGTATTTATTGCCAGATGGACATACTCAAAGCCTTTCCCAATTTTTCTATTTCTCTCCTTACATTTATATAGACACCAAATCCAGTCATTTTATGACACAAATGTTTCTGCTTCCAGTCATACAGCCACCATGCTGGTTCTAATAAATTCTCACCTAATGCATAAAAACACTGCTTCAAAAAGTGTTAGAAGTTGTTTTCACATGGAAATATTCAATTCTATTTTTGGCACATGAACAAAGTCTAAAGTGTCCCCAATCATTAATGACTAGATGCATGACTTATTGGTACCATATATCCATGAGGTACCATTTAATATGTGCATTGAACAAATAACAAATTACTACATAAGCACTTCATTTACATGCCTGACATATCTTATAGAAATGATATTTTAAAGCATTAATTATAAGTGCTAAATGAAGTTATTTGGCAATAAATAGTAAGTATATATGAACAGCAGTAGAATTAAAAAGCCTAAGCATGTGTTTTAAAAATAAACTGATTTAGTAAGATAGAATCAATTACTTAGTCTCAAATTGGAGTTTAGAAAGTACATAGGGTTTGTGGGTCTGTACATTTCATGACCCAAGAGAATTTGTGCAAAGGAGTTCTTGGTAAGCTTTTATTCTTTTTCTGCCTAACCCCAGCCTCCCACTTCCATTTCTAAATACAGTACTATAGATTAATAAAACATGACTAATATTCTTAGATTACAAATCATGCTTTATTATTACAATACATAAATCTATTTTCATGTGAACATATAGCCAGCTAAGATATAAAACAATTATAATCCATTTACTTTTACTACATAAACATATCTTATGAATCTACTTATCAGATTAGAACTTACTAGTAAGACCTCTCAAGGACAGATCATAGGACAAGGCCATTCTGCTTAAGGAAAGAAGTTGTTTAAAGATTTAGAGCCTGTCATGTAGCCTGGAGAGTGGAGTGGTCCAAGGCATACATATGTATTAGTTTCTGTTACTGAAATTCCTGAAACTGGGTAATTTATAAAGAAATTGAATTTATTTCCTACAGTTGTGGAGGCTAAGAAGTCCAAAGTCCAGGGAATATATCTGGTAAGGGCCTTGTTGGTGGGTGGTGACTCTTCAGAGCAATTGAGTGTCACATGGTGGACAGTTTGAGAGAGAGACTAACCTCCTCACAGCTCTTCTCTCAAGCCATCAGGACCACACCCACACCTAGCCTCTTAACACTGTCACAATGGGGATTAAGTTTCAGTGAGGATATGCCAGCACCTCAGTGCCCACCTGGGGACCTGAGGCATGGAGACAGAGACCAGACCCCATGCCCAGAACCAGGCACACTGAGCCAGAACCTTGGGGCTCTCCCAGGGACCTGAGGCATGGATCTGGGGACCAGACTCCCCTCCTGGAACCAGGGGCACCATGCCAACACCTTGGGGCCTGTATGGGGACCTGAAACATGGAGCCAGGAACTGGACTCCCTTCCCAAAACCAGGCACACTGTGCCAGCGCCTTGGGGCCTGCCCAGGGACCCAAGTTATGGAGATGGGGACCAGACCACCACCCCACAAACAAACATAATATACCAGCACCTTGTGGCACACCCAGGGAACCAAGGCAAGGAGAAGTGGACTGGACCTCCCTCCCAGAACCAGGCACACCACACCATGGGGACCAGACCACCACCCCACAAACAAACATAATATACCAGCACCTTGTGGCACACCGAGGGAACCAAGGCAAGGAGAAGTGGACTGGACCTCCCTCCCAGAACCAGGCACACCACACCAGCACTTTGGGGCCCACCCGGGGACCCAAGGTATGGAGTGGGGGACCAGATATTCCCCACAACCAGGCACACCACCAGTGCCAAGGAGCATGCCAAAAACATCACCTCCATGTGGGTGGCCCACCACAGCCACCACCATAACCATGGCTGCCGCGAAAGGGGCTAGACACCACCATCACCACACAGATGGTCCACCAGCCACTGGAGTGCATTGACACAAGGAGAGTCACCAGCAGAGATAAAGAAAAGAAAAGGATGTCTCTCTCCACAAAGCCCCATTCAGAGTTACAGAAGAAACATCTGCTCTATGATAATATTGGGGGATCTGATCACAGCTCTCAGCACTGGACAGATCATCTAGGCAACAAATCAACAGAGTAACCATTATTCTTTCAGAAGGAGAGAAGAAACGTAGGTAATTAGAGGGGGGAGGAGAGAGGGAAAGGAGGTGAGTGGGGAGAGAATGGACAAAGGGAATAAAGAATAATTAGAATTTGTAACAATATATATGCTAGTAATATTGATTTGATCCACATATCTCAATGTTGAACC
>NW_007734436.1:121840-127349 GCF_000696425.1 Galeopterus variegatus
AAAAAAAAAGAAAAACAAGTTTCAGTGAGTACAGGGGGACATTCAATCTATAGCATTCTGTCCTTGGATCCCCAAAACTCATGTCCTTTTACATACAAATACATTCATTTCATCCCTACAGCTCCAATGTCTTAACTTGTCCCAACTTGAAAGTCTAAAGGTCAAAGTCCCATCTGTAAAATCAGAACAAGTGATCTACTTCCAAGGTACAATGGTCAGACAATCATAGGGTACATATTCCTGTTAAAAAAGGGAGAAGTGGGCCAAAATAATGGAGGAACAGATCACAAACAAGTCCGAAACCCAGCAGGGCAGGCATTAAATCCTACCTCTGGTGAATCATGTACCTTGACTCCATGTCTGGCATTCTCCACACACTGGTATGGGGATAGGACCTCCGAGTCCTTGGGCAGTCCTGCTCCTGTAGCTTTCCCGGAGCAGCTGGAGCAGCCAAGGCAGGTGAAGCAGACAGAGTGCAGGGAGCAGCAGCCCGAGGCAGCCCTGGGCAGCAAGCCAATGGAGGGCACCTTGGTCTGTTCTCCAAAACCATTCTGTCTCCCTAGGCCTCTGGTCCTGGAATAATGGAAGGGACAGCCTCAAAGATCTCTGATATGCCTTCAAGGTCTTTCTTCCATTCTCTTGATAATCCCTTTCTTCTGTACTAATCTTCTTAGCAAAATGTTGCTGGGCTACACTCATGGTTTCCTCTCCTAAAGACACTTTTTCATTCTTTACATGACCAGACTGAGTTTTCCAATTGTCCTACCCCCTGCTTTCTTTTTAATTAGAAATTGTGGCTTTTACCTCATGGCTTTGCTGCCATAAGTCAGCATAGTCTGTTACAGGTATCCATGCACCTTCATGAATGCTTTGCTTCTTAGAAATTTCTTCTGCCAAATTCCCTGCATCACGCCTTTAAGTTCCATATTTCATAAAACTTCTGAGCATGAGCAGAATGCAGCCAATTTCCCTGCAACTCTATAACAATGACAACTCTTTCTCCAGTTTCCAATAAGCTCTTCAAATTTCTATCCAAGACTTCCTTAGAATGGTCTTTACTGTCCAGGTTTGTATCAGCGTTCTGGTCACCAACTATTAACCAGTCTCTAAGACACTCCAAAATTTCCCTAGTTTCCTTGTTTTTAGATTCTCACCAGCATCTAGGATTTTCATAGCCTACTCCTCCAAATTATTCTAACCTCTACCCAATACCAAGTTCCAAAGCCCCTTCCACATTTTCAAGTATTTGTTTTAAGCAACACCCCATTTCTCAGTACCAATTTTCTCTTTTGGTATGTCTCTGTTGCTTATAACAGAATACCTGAAACTGAGTAATTTATAAAGAAACAGAATTTATTTCTCACAGTTTTGGAAGCTGCAAAATTCAAAGTCCAGGGAACCCATCTGGTGAAGGCTTTGCTGGTGGTGGCTTTCTACTGCAAAGCTGCATATGACGTGGTGAATTCAGCAGGGCAACAGACAGCTGTTTCTCAGTTGCTCTCCTTCGAAAGCCATCAGAACCACACCCATTACTTCATGAATGGATCAATCCATTGACAAGTGTACCTTACAAGCTAATCACCTCTTAACTTCCCATCCTCTAACACTGTCACAGTGGGGATTAAGTTTCAATGAGTTTGAGGAGGCATTGAATCCACAGTAATATTTTAGCAGGAGATGACTCAGAATAGTAAAACAGAAAAGAGAGTTTTAGGCTTTCACAACTTGGGAGGTAATGGAGTAATGAGAAGTAGAAATAGAAATGCCTATTTATTTATTTTTGACTAGTACCAGTTCTCTATGATCTTCCAAAAGAATAACTTATTTTACATAGATGACACTTGAAATATGCATAAGGTGCCAATTTTATGTAAATTGCCTCCAAAATGCAATCACAATTTTTAATCGAAAATACACTTTTACACACACACACACACACACAGAGGAAAAAATTTTACCTCCTAGTCAGTGGCTCTCTGGGTAAAGTGCCATTTTAATAAAAAATAATAAAATATTGACAGTTCACAAAAAACATTTCCATTTTAATGGATGCCACTTTTCTTGTTTGATTATATTTATAATAAGAAATGCCTTTGTGTGTGTGTGTTTTGGGAAAAAATACAATTCTTCCTTGGCAGGTTTGGAGACATTACATGTTGACCTTTTATGTCCCAGGAGTCTCTGAGTGTGGGGACAAAGCCATCTGACCTTGTGTGACACCCATTAGACATTTCTATTGTATGAAATTCTCATGTCACCCAGAAAAGATATTTTTCTCTACTCTTCTGTGCCCTTTAAAAGAATGATGTCCTTCCTAACAAAATGAAAAATAAGCACTATGAAATGAAACGGTTACTTAATAAAAAAGTTTCCCCACAATGTATTATTTTTGCTTTTCTAATTAGAAAAAAACAAGATTGCAAGATATCTCAGGCATGATGATTTGTCTCAACTGTTTGGCTACCTTGCGTAAATGAAAATTATTTTCACTCTGTCTTTGAGACAATGTATACATGGCTGGATTAAGTAAAATGCAGCCTGTGTTACAGTGTTTTTTTTGAACATCTTGAAGTACTAAACCTTGCCATGTTCCTATGTCCATGTCCATTATCAGTGGTGGAGCTAGAAAAATGACTTGATACACAGTTTATTTTCATTCTCAAATGTAGACATAGAATTTGACAGGATTTTACCCAATTTTCTTACAACTGAAAAGGAAACATTTCTTCCTTATGTCTGTTTTTTGTTGTACAACCCTGTCTACCTAGAACACTTTTGAGCATATACCAGTATTTGATGTGATGTCGTTAGATGCCCAGTATGTTAATGCAATTATTCTTTGTCATTTCATGAGATGTAAAGCCAACTGAGAAATTAGAATTAGCAGAAATAGATAAATCCTTGATTAAAAGCATGAATTTTGTTTTGCTTTGCTTCCAAATACTGATATTAGGAGGAAAAAAGGAAGAACATTTTCTTAACTGCATTTAATGTCTTGAATAATATAATATTTCACAGCGATGTGTGTGATATTAACCACGTGCAGTTCAATTTATTCATTCCCATTCCCTTTTAGGTTCAAATCTAGTGTGAGTTTCTCACTCATTAATCCAGTTTATTTATCATGATGAACTCTATTTCTTGTGATTACCTCTGTTTTTGGATTATTTACACAAATAAAATGATTCAGTCAGGTGGGAGGTCCAAGTTCTACCTTATGAAGTGCAAATCTGTGATACTGTAAATTTAGAGCTTTCAGTTTGTTTCGTGTAGCTAATGTAATGTAATATAAACTTAGATTTCCTTCAGGCTAGAAACATCTTTTTTTTTTGTTTGTTTGTTTGTTTTTTGTTGTTGTTTTTTTCATAGCAGTGTTATATGAAATTAACATGGTAAAGCCCTCAACATTCATCTTCCAAGTATTATCTGATTAGACTTTTGTCTGCCTCTAAAAGTCAACTTTTCAGTATACTTTCTAGCTTTTTGCTTTCTCGTTTAGTATCGTAAATTTTATTTAGTACATAACTTATTAACATCATTTGTATATAAACAAAGAATAGTTTTTGGATTTTTCCAAATGCTAAGTGATATTTTCAGGTGATCATTAGGGATGAATCTCCCTCCTGGCAATATAACACTTTCATTTTCTTGTGGATTAATTTCTACTGCTGAGGCATGCACTGTGGTTTTCCATGACATTGAATTATTACTTACAGCTATAAATCTTGTCAATTTTTTATGAATAGTATTTTACAGGTACAGGGTATATTAAGCCTACCTCCTACTTAGATAATGGTCTTCCAGCCATGCTTGATTAAGTTAGCCAACTTGGGTTTATGCTGTTTAATGTAAACTGACCTATAATTTTTCTATAAATCATTATATTTGATTACAAATTAGAGTGATAGAAACCTCATTTTCATATTTGGAACAAAGAGACATGCTGTGATTTATTATTAAGGAACACAGACAAAAGAGGATGTTGCAACAATTGTGATTGGGTATAAATTCTTATGTTTACTTTTGAAGCTCCATGAAACTGAAAGCAATAAGAAATATAAATATACATACAATTTTCTGCTTTTTAAAGTGTTGATATAAAATAATTATGTTTTATGAAATATTATTTGTTTATATATTGTAATATGAAGTTTAGAGTTTTTTTCACATGTACTTTTTTTTTGTTTTAATTAAGAGTATAGCTTGAGATCCCCTCAGTAAAGGTAATCTATGGCCTTGATTACTTAGTAATTTTTTTAAAATCTGATTTACACAGTTCCATATGATGCATTTCAATTTATAAGGATTACACTGTCACCCTATACATGAAGTAGTATAAACAAAGGCTTTTTAAATATTGCATATGGATATAAAAAACTAGGTTACCTACTTCTCATAAATCAAAAATTGCCATGACTTACACAAAAAATATATGTGGCGATTTCACCAATAAGATAAAAATTCCATAATCTTAAACAAAATGATGGAGTTAATTAAAATAGTTCCTGACTTCTTATTTACTAATAATTTCATAGTAAAATTTGCATCATTGATTCTTAATGTTCTATAGTTAGAATAAAATTTCTTCATTATAATGTCACAATTGACATCACTTGCTAATCATAGTGAATTTTATGCATTGTTCTGAAGAAATGATGCGTTGTATGCCTACCCAACTTGCTAACAGATAAAGACATGTTTAATCTGACTATGAGTGAAAAGTTACAATAATAGCATGGTTTAATTGAACTAAATTATTAAGGAAAATTTTTCACATGTATTATTTTGATGGCCTCGTGACTCTTTCAGATGCACAAACAAAATTATTCAAATTTATAGACAAAGAAGTGAAGGATTCAAGATGTGAGTAATTTAGCCATGCTTAAAGCAGTGCTCTGGGATATAGTCTAGACTGTGATGTAAACATGATCCTTCTCCCTCTCTTCTATAATTTTTTAAAATTAATTAATTATTTTTTTCATTTATTCCTTTGTATTATTATTAACATATTAATTATTACAAACTGTGATTTCTTTTCAAACAACAACAGCAACAAAAACATACCAACACTCAGTTTTGTGTTTATTGTGATACAATTCCATGTCTACATATTTTAATGCTGTTTTGTTATTCCTTTATTTTCTGCCTTCCCTGGGCCTTGTACTTACAGACCACCACCTTTTGGGGATGTGTGGCTTGATTCTTCCTACAGCAATCCCATTTTAAATCTGAGATTTCACACGATTATTTTCCATGCTTGATATTAAGCAACTTATGCCAATAACCTAAAACAATTTATAATCTTCTATTTGGATTTCTGATAATAGATGAGTATTTCATAGTAAAATAAAGACAAATAGATAAAATTTACTGTATTTTTCCTTTTTTTTTTCCCCCCCTTTTGTCTTTTTTTCGTGACCGGCAACGGATTGCAACCCTCAGTGTCGTGCCCATACCAGACCAGGACCGGCAACGGGATCGCAACCCTCGGTGTTGCGCCCGCACCTCG
>NW_007734436.1:127674-130111 GCF_000696425.1 Galeopterus variegatus
CAGCCAGTGAGTGGCTGGTCTGTATGTGGGATCCAAACCCTCGGCGGGAGCGCCGCCGCACACCCAAGCGGCGCACTGTAGCAGTGCGCCACCGGGCCGGCCCAAATTTACTGTATTTTTCTGTTAATTAATAAATCAGTGAAAATAAGTAACAGTTCCCCAATATAGCCTAGAGTGACATTTTTCCACATCATGATTGGTTTGAAAATATTTTTATAAGAGTGACAATAAACTGGCATAAATGTTTGTATCTAATGTAATTTTTAATTGTAATACAATGAATTATATAATAACGAAAAGTCAATCTACTTTAATTTTTATATTTTTAAGAGGTAAGAAACATGAAACATGTCTTATGGAGCATAGACCTGTCTCAATTGTCAAATGTTTTCAAGTTTGAGGCTGAATGCTCTGCTATGAGCTTTCTGATTTGGTGCACATCTCATGAATGATAAATCATCATGCCATTGCTGATCAATTACAAATGTGACTGTAATGCAGCAAGCAATTGTCTCTGGCCTAAAACTGATTACTCCTATTACCTGACAAGTCACTCCACAATTTTGAATGAGAACTGAGGAGCAAAAATACAGATTGGTTGCACTCTTAGAGTGATTGATAAGGGTTTAATTTTAAATCATATTTTAATTCAGTTACTCTGTTCAACTAAGTATAACTTACGAAATGTAATGTATAAAATATTAATTCAGGCTATAATTGAGTTTGTAATTTTACAAAGGCTCATTGCACCAGAATGCAGTGGGCAACATCTAAAAAGATAGCTCACTAACCTGCCTAGTGAATGAGCCTAATAAATAAATTCTGCACCATCAATATAAAATGTTTGTGTCTGCAGTTTCTTCACTTCTCATCAAAATATAGCTGTGACAAAACTGAAATAAATCTGATTTCAAGTCATTTAAAAAGACAAATTCAAAGTTAAGATGCATATGGACTTAATAACTGATTTTTCAATCTGTGTATCTCAGAGCAGTTATCATCACCATCATCTTTTTATATTTATTGAGTTCCCACTGGATGTTTGGNTCAGAGCAGTTATCATCACCATCATCTTTTTATATTTATTGAGTTCCCACTGGATGTTTGGTATTGAAGCTGAATGAACTGAGGAAATTACAATATACAATATTTCTGGAGTGCTAACCTTCATAAGAGTATTTTTTCATGCACTTATAAATAACATTAAATCAAAACAGATTACTGTGTTAAAAACAAACAAACAAACAAAAAAACTAAAATGCTTTTATGAAACTCTCAATATATATATTTTTAAAAGAACAGTTTTTCTGCTGCTTCTGATATTTTTGCCTTTTAATGCATGGCTTAACTGCCTGAGAGAACTCCTACGCTGTTGCCTTTTGAGAATCTTTTGAAAGCATATTGTTGGGCTTCTCTATCAGCAAACCTAAATGGCCTTTTTACTTTCCATTGTCTGCTATGGTTTTTAAGTGCTTTTTAAGTTTTACTGACTCTCATCCTACACAGGAAGCTTTGGTGAATGCCAAATGTGTGGTTGCCGTCAGGAAAGTCACACTCATTAAAATGAGATTCTGAGGTGGTCCATTTATTTGCTATTTATGAAATGTATATTGAATTTGCTCATGGTGTAAAAGTCAAAGAGTGATCACTCTGTCAGAATCGGAGACATAGCTTTTGATGTGAAATTTTGCTCTCATCGTTTTAGTCTCTCTTAATTGTAATAATAAGGAATTTATAATTCTGGATGTAACCGATGGTTCCTTTAATGATTGTTTACTGCTTGCTATTCTAGAGCTGGAGGGGTATGTGAATAAAAGCTCTGCATAGTGCACAAAATACACAAATAAAAATAAAAATTTTAACTCAGCTTATTGACCAACAAAATGCAGTTTAAATGTAAAAATGGGAAGAGTATAGTGATGCCTTAAGAACTGAATTTCTTGTTTTGAAAAGCAGTAATTTACTCCTTCTCTCCTATCAGTCATGTGGCCCTTTTACTAAGATTAAAACTTGATTGAATGATGGTTATTTTAATATTAATCTTTAGTGAAAAAGGGTCTATTTACTGTTTATTTTGTTCAAGTTATTGTGGGGCACCATAGAAGTATTTATAATAATTGCCCTTCCCTCTTATGAAATAGTTGGACTGTGATATTATTGTCTTTTAAAATACATTCTGACTCTCCCGTCAAGAATTATAGACCAACATTATCGTTGATAGGAGCTCCCCTTCCAGCAGTCTGGAACCTGGGGGGAAGATAGTGACCGGTGATGGACAGGTACTGAAAGCAAGAAGTAAACCTCTGTTGTTAAAAGCCTCAGAGGATTTGGGGGTCACTTGTCATCACTGCACAATTTAATCTAAGCTAAATAATACTGGGAGAAAAATTAAAAATATCTAAAAATTTAAATCTTTAGTCTCTTTCTGATAGGGGTT
>NW_007734436.1:131221-132466 GCF_000696425.1 Galeopterus variegatus
GGAACCTGGGGGGAAGATAGTGACCGGTGATGGACAGGTACTGAAAGCAAGAAGTAAACCTTTGTTGTTAAAAGCCTCAGAGGATTTGGGGGTCACTTGTCATCACTGCACAATTTAATCTAAGCTAAATAATTCTGGGAGAAAAATTAAAAATATCTAAAAATTTAAATCTTTAGTCTCTTTCTGATAGGGGTTTAAGTACTAAATAAATGTATAGTCGTTAAATAAATGTCATGGGTTTGATTCCAGAGGTTTTGTTTGTTCACTTGTTTCTTTGTATTCTGCATAGATATGCTCTGCTTTAAGAATACTCAATATACGATCATTCTAACCTATCAATAAGCACTTTGGATCTTTGTTTAATAAAAAGGCTTTATTAAAGTTATTTTAATTTTTTTTAAAATAATAAATTTGTACATCGAAAAGATCTACTGCATAAATTGGATAACTCCATTGTGGTTTTCCCATCCACAGTAATTCAATAGAATGACTTTGATGTGTTGACATCTCTTAATTATTTTAATCATATATTAATTTTAAACTGTCCTCTTTGTGAAATGTAAAACATATAGTCACCTGTAGTTAATTTCTTCACTTTTAGCATTTTATGTTTTCTGGTTTCTTCTCAGGCATTGGCTGATTCAGTTTGTTGTACTATCTCTTTTTTTTTTTTTCCTTCCTTTTTTCCACCTTCTCAGGCCACATGTCAGAAACTGATGATGGAGAACAAATCTCAACCTCTCCTCCTGGGTCAAAATAAGGGAGGACCCAAGTGGGTTTAGTTCCCGAAGAATTTCTTTAGTTTAAGGCTGAAGGCTTGAGAATATGGTCTCCAAGATACCCTCTCACGGCTCAGTAGATGCAAGCACAGTGCGTCTAACTTACCGAACACCCATAGCTCAGCCTAACCCGCCTAAAACATGCTCAGAACACTGAAGGTAGCTAACAGTTGGGCAAAGTCAACTGATGAAAATCCTATTTTATAATAAAGTGTTGACTGTCTCAGGTAATTTGTTGGATACTATACTGAAAGTGAAAAACAGAATGGCTGCACGGCTACATGAAATAAAGTTTCTACTGAGTGAGTATAGCTTCCATACTATTGGAAAGCCGAAAAATTGTAAGTGGAATTATTGTAAATTGGGGATGTCTATACAGGTAAGTCTCAACCTCCTTTCTCCTCATTCTGCCCCTCCTCACCTCTTCTTTCCCCATCTCCTCATCCCCCTTCCCCTCCCCCTCCCT
>NW_007734436.1:132875-133576 GCF_000696425.1 Galeopterus variegatus
CTCTCTCCTTTCCTCCTCCTCCCCCCACGCTTCCTCCTCCTCCTCTTCCTTCTCTCTTTCTCTCTCTCCCTCTCTTCCTACTCCCATCACTCTCTCCCTTTGTAAAGGAACTTTAAAATGATCTCAAAGGAAAGGATGATGTTTCATTGATACATTTCATATACTCTTTATTACAAGTAAGGCAGAAAAACACAAACTGAAGGATTCATAAACGTAGTTTGCACATACATTTGAAAACATTCTATTAGCCTAATTACAATGTTTCTATTAATTTCCATTTGCATAATTAAGCTCATGATTTTATTTAATTCTTCCTGTTTACCATCATATGATCAGTTATCACAGCTCTGAGCAGTGAACTCCTGTGAAGCCAGCTATATTCTTATAAGCTAACAAGTTTGCCATTTTACATAGAAAAAAAGCTAAATTTCCACATTGTATCACTAATATCTGTAGGACACTGGTCTTGAGGTGTTTGGTGAGCTCTGTTGTTCTCTTTCTAAAAAGGAGTAAGAGAGGTTGACATTACCTTCACATTAACCCTTTGCTTCTTCTAGACTCTACCCATATTCTCTCCTGTTTCTAGACTGTCAGTGATGATTCCATTTCTGTTCTAATTCATGTAATTGGAATATCCACCTACGTTACTTATTCTTCCTTTAACTCTCAGTGCTGAATTAGCATCTCTAAAATATTTCCCT
>NW_007734436.1:134672-136806 GCF_000696425.1 Galeopterus variegatus
AACAACATTTTACCTACTAGATGTATATTTTTAATGATTTGTTTACACAAGCCTGAAAATCGTCATATATAAATAATTTAAATAGTCTCAATATTTGAGAAATGTACCTGTATACATACACATGTACTTATACAAGTATATATGTTTAGACAAACAGGACAAACAGAAAGGGATATCTTCTAAAGACAAATTGCAAGGTTGGCACTATAGGGCCTGAAAGAAAATCAAGGATCAGTTCTGGAATGTCGGGTTATGTACTGAGGGTTGAGAGGGCAGTGGCTTCAGGTACAACTTGATGCCTGTTACTTGGATTGCCTCAATCTTGACACATAAATTTTTCTGAGCATTCTTTGGGGAACAAAATTATAATGTACTTTAAAGGCCATGCAATTTTAAATGGACCTTTGATAAATGTGACTCATATAGAGATAAGGGAGCCTCCCCTTACACATTTCACATGGGGGTAATGAACTCTGATTCAGGCTGAAAGTTTGATTGCAACAGTGCACATATGTTCTTGAATGGTAGATTACCAAAGGCCATGTAGTAATCTTTGCAGGAGGCAGAAAGTCAGGTGTTGGTAGTATCAGAGGTAGCCTGAAAAAGGCAAATTGTCCAGGTTTATTAGGGCTGTGTGAGGTCTCTGAAGACTCTGAAATACCAGCAACAAAGCTGTAGATAGTAAAAATAATTATTTTGTTCTCACTGGCTAATGAGACCCAAACACAGGAGGACTGCTTTCTAAAGTGATTTAATTTGACACTCCACTTGGCACATGGAAGTTACTCTACTGATTGTTTTCAAAATGAAGGCTATTTTAGTTCTTTAATTTTCTCAAAGCAACTGAAACAATTCTTCCCTATTAAGTTTTCCGGACTTTGTAAATTAAGACGGAAGAAAGAAAAACTTGTAAGGACAGGTTCAGAAAATGCAACCCACGCCTTAGTTGCCTGGATGATTAGGGGACTTACTATCTAAACACTGAAGTGCTCTTCTAGATCAAATACACTGATTGAAAGTGAATTTTGCTATATGTCAACACATTGGTTCCAGTTCACAGTTGCCTTAAGTATTCTCTTTGCTTTGTGTATGGAAACAAAATCTAAGTGTATAGCCCTTTACATCTAAACAAATTATTACTTCATTATTTTGTATTATAAAGTCTATTATTAGTGTCATTAATGTCATGAACCAGGAATATTTATTGCCCAAAGGCTTATTATGCTTTCAGTTTTTCCTGTAGCTACAAAATAAATATTTTTAGTATTTCTCATTTTACAGTTGTTTCAAAGGTTCAAAACAACCAGAATTGTAGGGAATATGAATCCAGATTACAATCAGTTTAACAAAATCTACAAATATATGATATTCTAGCACTGTGTCTTTCTCAGTATTCATGTCTGTAGTTGTATTACAACTTCTTTAAATATGTGCATGTGTGTATGTATGTACATATGTTTATGAGTGTATATATAGATACTTATTGGGGGGATTACTTTTTTTCAAGTAGATGGTACAAANGAGCGCCACCGCGCTTCCCAAGCGGCGCACTACCCAGTGCGCCACCGGGCCGGCCCTAGCACTGTGTCTTTCTCAGTATTCATGTCTGTAGTTGTATTACAACTTCTTTAAATATGTGCATGTGTGTATGTATGTACATATGTATATGAGTGTATATATAGATACTTATTGGGGGGATTACTTTTTTTCAAGTAGATGGTACAAATAATATTTGTATTAAAATATTTTTAGGTTTTCTTTTAATAGGTTTAGTAAGATAGTCCACTAAAGTCTTTAAAGTAATACATTTCTAGTACAATAGCAATATGCTTCCTGGTATCTGGATACATAGAATGTTCCAATGCTATTATATTCAAGTAAAGAAAAGCAAAACCAAACATCCCAAGGCATAGGAATAAAAAAATTATATTACTACCCATAGTTTCTGGCACTCATTCATCTAATTTCTATCTTTTTCACTACTTACACATAACTATATACTATAATAGTAGAAAATAATCCAATTATAGGTCTTTTACATATTTAGGGAATGGTACTTATTACTTATTTATTCCCTTCTTTTTATTATGTTTAAAAGATTAAATACTGTTAGAATGAAGACCATAGAGTATTA
>NW_007734436.1:138460-150405 GCF_000696425.1 Galeopterus variegatus
GAGCGCCACCGCGCTTCCCAAGCGGCGCACTACCCAGTGCGCCACCGGGCCGGCCCTAGCACTGTGTCTTTCTCAGTATTCATGTCTGTAGTTGTATTACAACTTCTTTAAATATGTGCATGTGTGTATGTATGTACATATGTATCCCTTAGGCACAAATTCTAAAAGTCATCCTTTCCCTCTTCCATTTCTATTCTCTTCCATCTCAAAACCTCTCTTCAAAATATATCCCCCAGTTGTCCCCCAAAGGCTCCAAAATTATTGCCCCAAACTTTCCTTAAAACTCCAAAGATGGAATTACTTCTTTAACCAGAATAGAATCCACAGTCCATATTTCTAATCCCTCCCTTTCATACATGTACCCTTTGTAAATCTCAACCTTTCTGGTTAGTCTTCCCTTAATTTTGTGACTAAATATTTCACAGGCACACATAGGACTCCACATTCTGATACATTTTCTTAATAAGCTCACCTTCCCACTCGGGGATTATATCATATCTCTTCACTTCCAGTCTTCATGTGCTCTATCTACCATCTTTCTCTCGTTTTATATTTAATTAAATGAATAGATGTCGTCATGTAAAAACCATCTCATCATCATAGCACAAAATCTACTAAGCAATCTTCATACATTCTTTTTTTTCTATGGCAATAAAAGGATAAATATATATATATATATATATGCATATATATATGCATCTATCTATCTATCTATCTATCTATCTATCTATCTATCTATCTATCTATCTATTTTTTTCTCGTATGTAGAAGAACAGCCCAGGGATATCTGCTTTCATCTACTTCAGGATTCAAACATGTTTTAAAGTTAATATCTTCCTTCTTAAATTAAAACAAATGAAAGAACAAAAAAAAACCCTCATTTTAGGTCCAATGACTTTGATGACTTCTTACACTGACAAATTTATGATCTATTCCATCTCATCAGGTTTCTTTTTTTTTTTTTTTTTCCTTTTTGTCTTTTTTTCGTGACCGGCTACGGATCGCAACCCTCAGTGTCGCGCCCGTACCGGACCGGGACCAGCAACGGGATCGCAACCCTCGGTGTTGCGCCCGCACCTCACTCAGCCAGTGAGCGGCCGGTCTGTATGTGGGATCTGAACCCTCGGCGGGAGCACTGCCATGCTCCCAAGCGGCGCACTTGCACCACCAGGCCGGCCCCTCATCAGGTTTCGATCCTCTTGATAACAGCTTCCCTGTCTTCTGGCTTTTATCTTTTGGAGTGCCTTTCACTCAGCTTCAGACTCTTTTTAGATGGGATATCGTATGCAAAGTTACTTTAAAAAGTTCATGGAAAGATTTGTATTATTATTTCCTTCTATTTTTCTACAAACCTTTTGAAGTAACTTCATAAAATTATGTCTACTTATTTTCTATGGCTTCCATAAAAACATACCACAGCCTGGGTGGTTTGAGCACAGAAATTTATTTTTCACTGTTTTGGAGGCTTGAAGTCCAAGATTAAGATGCTAGTAGGCTTGCCTTTTCCTGAGGCCTCTTTTCTGGGCTAGTAGATGGCTGCCTTCCTGCTGTGTCCTCACATGGATTTTTGTTTGTGTGCCTGCATTCCTGGTGTCTCTTCTACTTCTTTTAAGGACATGGGCTGTATTGGATTAAGAACTCACCCCGAAGGCCTCATTTTACCTTAATTACCTCTTACATGACTGTATCTCCAAAATAGTTGTATTCTGAGGTACGGGGAGTTGGGACTTCAATATATGAATTTGAAGGGGATACAATTCATGCCAAACACAACATTTTTTTAAGAACCTGATTAGTCCCAAATTTATGTCCGAGTTCTTTAGCTCCCAATTTGTACAAAATGCCTATTTACATTTTAAGTTTGATGTGTAACACACACATCTCAAACTCAATATGCTCAAAATGGGAAAAAAAAAAATCAGCACCTAGAAATGCCACCTTCATCTCTTGTGTAGATTGCAGCCATAATCTTCTACACTAAATAGAATGGTTTGGTCAGAGCCCTCACCTCAGGTCCAGTTGGGTGTGGTTCAGCACATCCTTTGTAAGCAAAGTGTGTGTGTGGCACATGTGCACCAATGTATTTTTTTGGTTTTGTTGCTATTCTTGTGTTCTTCTACAGAGAGAGAAAGAGAGAGAGTAGAGGGGAGAAAAAGAGAGAGACAGAGAAAGAGAGAGGGAGGAGTTTGGTGAGGCAGGCGTGCAGGCGTTGGCCTCGGGCATCTGCCCAGTGTGGCTGTGCTCTCCAACCTATGGCTCCAAGGACCTGTGGCCAGTTCTAGCTCATAGACCTGCATGAAGGGGTCTGGTGAACAGCCTGGCATGTGTGGGGTCTGGTGACCCAGCCTGGCATACAAAGGGTTTGTGACCTAGTCTGTGAATGGGCTTGAGGGGTCTGTGAGCTCTGTACCCAGCCCTAGTGCAACAATCGGCCCAGTCGGTGCAGGATTACCAGCAGGTAAAAGAGCCTGACAACTAGCGTGGTCACCTAGCTTTGCAATTGGCATCATGAACAGGATAAAGAGCTAGACAATTGGCGCTATGAGTAGGATACGTGACATCAGCCTTAGTCCAGCCAGACAGCCATCTTCATCTCTTGTGCGGATTACAGCCATAATCTTCTACATTCTGCCATCAACCCCCAGTCCCATTATATATTCTTCTTAAAGCAACCAGAGAGATAATTTTAAAATAAAATGTATGTAGTGTGATCAATGTCCCAAGCAAACCAGGATGAGTTGGCTATCCCAGATTCATGTAACATTACTCTTCTGCTCAAAAAACCTCCAGACGTCACTTATCTCACCAGAACTACAGTCAGAATTCATTTAAAGTTCCATGTCCCTGTAACAGACTGAACAGAAGTGACTCCATTTTGTTAGACTTCTAAATTAAAAAGATTTTTTTCTTTCTTACTCTTGTAACCTGAACTGCGTAGCTTGCAGCTGGACATTAGAATACAAGGATTTTTGTTCATATGATTACTAGAACAAAGATGGCTTTTGCTCACACTGTACACAGAATAATTATAGAAGAAATTATTAACCTAGGTGGCCATTCTTTACTAGCTTACTAACTAGATCTTTTTGAGGTTGTCAGGAACTGAATCTGTGACTTCACTTCATGGGAATCAGCTCCCACCAGAGAAGTTCTTTGATGTTTATCTGATTCCTGCAAGTCCCTGCTTAGATCACCGCAAATCAGCCCCCCTACCACCTGTCCCTATAAAACCCTTTGACAAGTCTGGGAAAAGCAGAGATGGTCTTTGAGACATGTGTCCACCATTTCCCCAGGCTGCCGGCTTCCTAATACAAGGTTATACTGTTCCTTACACCAACAATTGTCTCTCAATTATTGGCTATTGAGCAGTGAGCAAACAGACCTTTGGGGTTTTGGTAACATCCCCTCTCTGACATTATTTTCTGTCCTTCTCTTCCTCACTTGGTTTCAGTCAAAAAAATTTAAAAAGCATTGCACTTTCTTTCTTCACAAAGTCTAGCTTCAAAACTACTGTCTTGCTAAAAAGGTTTAATGCCTACTCTCAGCTCCCTGGGTCAAATATGTCAAGTGTCTCTAAGGTAGTGGTTTGCAACCAGAATTCTGCTCCCACCATCTCCCTTCCCCCAGGGGATGTTTGGCAATGTCTGGAAACAGTCTGGTTTTCACAGGCTGGGAGGTGGTTGCTACTGGCACCTAGTAGGTAGAAGCCTGGAATGCTGATAACATGCACAGCACAACTCCCCCAAACAGAAAACTGTTCAGTGCACAATAAGAAGAGTGATACCAAACACTATCCTAAGATATGGGATATCCACAAAAAGAAAGGTTTTAAGGGGAAAGTAGAATGTACCTCTTAAGCATTTGGAAAGATATTTTCATTACATTTCTTTACGTGTTCATGTGTTGAGCAGTCTACCCATACCCATACATATACCCATACATTCCAATGTAAGGGTAAGAAACTACTGTATTTTCACCATATTTCTCAGTGCTTGGAACAGCAAATACCACAGAATAGGTGCTGAGTAAATATTTATTGAATATGTGAACGGAAAGGAAAAAGGCACATTAGTGTTTGGTAGAGAGCAGAAAGCAACTGATGCACAAAGAAGCGAACAGCAACTTTTTCCCTTCTATCTTGACAAGAGACTGTATATAAGTTCATCATTATTATCTATTTGTGATACTTGCAGCAATAAAGCATGGTGAATGAAATAATCCAAGTGAATAACATCATAAAGTACCCTTTCTTAAATCTGCACACCCATAAGTAGAGTTAAAATAAATTAAAAATGAAAGAACAAATGAATGAATGAAAAATAATGAATAAATGCATTAATTGCCAGCAATGGGAAGTTTAGAAAGAAAATTTTTTAAAAAGTTCTCATTTTCTAAAGTTATTTAACTTTTTAAAAATTGGCTATGAATATTTATGAGATGCAAAGCTGATTGTCACCCCTCATGCCCAAGATGTTGTAGAGTTAGGGCTGGGTCTGTAGCTCACAGACCCCTCAAGCCCGTTGTCCAGGCTGGGTCACAAACCCTTCATATGCAGGTCTATGAGCTACATAACCAGATAAAAGCTCCTTGGAGCCATAGGTGAAGAAAGAGTAGTCTTTATTCAGCACACATATGTCTCTGAGCTAGGCAATCCAAAAAGAAAACTCAGAAACTCAACTACTGTCAAAGTCTAAAGAAAAACTGAGCACCTGCCAGCAAACTAAACATGCTCTATTTTTAGATGCTCTCTGCCAACCAGCAGTTCAGGCTGCTGCTCCACAAACTCAAGAACACACAATAACAACAAACTAAAAAGATACATTGGTGTGCATGTGCACTAACTCCACCCACACACAACATGTTTACAAAGAATGTGCTGCACCACCCCCAACCAAACCTGAGGCAAGGGAGACTCACTAAACTCTTCTAGTTTCTTCACAGATGTGAAGGCAAAAGGCATACTGGCAGTGTGCCCATTACTACAAATTGCAATTGTATGATGTGTCCCCCACCCAATTATCCCCAACCTCCCTCCCCCACCCCCTTTCCCCCTGACTCCCCTCTGTTCCCAAGGTATGTTCTCTCCCTCTGCAAGTACAACACACTACTGTGGTCTTTCTTTCCTTCCTTCCTTTCTCTCTTAGCTCCCACTTATGAGTGAGTGCATGTGGTATTTATCCCTTTGTTGCGCTTTGCTCATTTCACTCAATGTAAGTTTTCTCCAAACCCATTCATGTTGTTGCAAATGGGAGAATTTCATTCTTTTTTATGGCAGAGTAGTATTCCATGGTGGATATATATATATATACACCACAGTTTCCTTATCCAATCATCCATTGATGGACATTTAGGTTGGTTCCATATCTTGGCTATTGTAAACAGAGCTGCAATGAACATGGGAGTGTAGTTAACCCTTCGACATGATGATTTTCATTTCTCTGGGTATATAACCAGAAGTGGAATTGCTGAATCATATGAAAGATCTATCTATAGTTGTTCGAAAAATGTCCATACCATTTTCCATAGTGGTTGTACTAATTTATAGCCTCACCAACAGTACAGGAGTGTTCCCTTCTCCCCATACCCTCGCTAACATTTTTTATTCACTGTCTTTTTGATTACAGCCAGTCTAACTGGGGTGAGGTGGTATCTCAATGTGGTTTTAATTTGCATTTTCCTGATGACTAGTGATGTTGAGCGTTTTTTCATGTACCTGTTGGCCATTTGTATGTCTTCCTTTGAAAAATGTCTATTCAGCTCCTTTGTCCATTTTTTAATTGGGTTATTTGTTTTCTTACTGTATAATTGATTGAGTTCCTTGTATATTATGGATATTAATCCCTTGTCAAAGCATAGTTAGCAAAAATTTTATCCCACTCTCTAGGTTGTTGTTTCACTCTGTTGATGGTTTCCTTTGCTGTGCAGAAGCTTTTGAGTTTTATGTGGTCCAATTTGTTTATTTTTTCTTTTGTTGCTTGTGCTTTTGGGCTCATGTTCATAAAGTCTGTGCCCAGACCTAACTTTTTAATTAATATTTTTATTTTGGAGAAATTGTAGATTCACATTCAGTTGTAAAAAATAATAGACAGATTCAATGGACCCTTTCCTTAGCTTCACTCAATGGCAACATCTTGCAAAACTACAATGAAATGTGATAATCAAAATATTGTGATATAAACAAGATGCAGAACATTTCCACCACCTTGAACATTACCATCACCTCATGATACACTTTTATAGCCACATCCACCCCCCATGTGTTCCACCCCAATCCCTGACAATCACTAATTGGTTCTCCATTTCAACAATTTTATCATTTTAAGGTAGAAGATTCATTATATAGATGGAATCCAAATATATGTAAACTTTTGGAATTGCTTTTTAAAAAAAATATTCACTGTAATTCTCTGGAGATCCACCGAGATTGTGGCACATATTAATAATTTGTTCCTTTGTATTTGCTGTGTAATATTCTATGATATGTTTGTACCATATTGTTTTTAATGATTCATCCATTGCAGGACAGCTGAGAAGTTTTATAGTTTTTGTCTATTACACATAGAGCAGTTATCAATATTCATTTAAAGGTTTTTGTGTCAGTGTATATTTCTTTCTCTGGCATAAATGATCAGGATATATTCCAGGTTGTAGGGTAGATGCAAATTTAGTTTAGCTTTTGTTTTTTGAGAAACTGCATGTTTTGTAGAGAATTTTTATATTTTATATTTGCTCCAGAAGTGTATGTGTTATACTGTTTCTTGAGGACCTCACTGACATTAGTTGTCATCAGTATACTTTATTTTAGCCATTTTGATAGGTGTGCAGTCATACCCTGTTGTGATTATAATTTGCATTACCTAATTGATCGATCTTGGACTTGACAGGCACCATTGTGCACCCTTCCCTTTATGAGAAGCCTCGTAACTTAAACAGAAACCCTTTTGCTTCTGCAAGGGCACAGTTCTCCACTCTGGTTGCATAGTTTTGACATTAGCATAATGCCCCTCCTTGATGGTATCAGCCAACCCTTGGTGCACTATATAAGCTCTCCTATCCCCACACCTGGTGCTGTCCCCATTTTCAGGGCAGCCCGGGGGCTGCCCGTCACTTTGAGCACAGCCGAGCAGATTCTTTTCCTTTAATAAAGTTTGAATGGTACCCAGCATCACTTTCTTTTGCTAAAAGACTCTGTCAAATTAGTGTAATTTTATTTATTTATTTATTTTAACATTTGTTAGATTTTTCTGCTGAGAACAATTGATGCTTGAGATTTCTTTCTGGGAGAAGTTTTAAATTACACATTCAATTTCTATAACATTCAAATTATCTGTTTCATGTTGTATGAGTTGTGGTTGACTGTGTTTTTCAAGGAAGTGGTCTAAGGTTTGAAGTGTTTAAGTTTTCAAATGTATGTGCTTAAATTTGCTCATTATAATCATTTTGATATTTTTCTCCCTTTAATTCTATGGTATCTTGCTTCACCTATTTTTTGCAGCTCTGATGTTTATTGTATACAAGTTTAGGATAGCTATGTGTCTGTTCTCAGTGGATTGATCATTTCATCATTATGTAATGTCCCTCTCTATCTTTTGTAAAATTCTTTGCTCTGAAGTCATCTTTATATAATATTAATACAGCTATTCCTATTTTCTTTTGATTAACATTTGCATGATATTATTCCCATCCTTTTAATTTTAACCAGCCTATGTTATTATACGTGAATTAATTTTTTTAAAGACAGCATGTAATTCAGTCATGTTTTAAAATCCATTCTGCCAATATCTGTACCTTAATTGCTGCTGTTAAATGATATATTTTTTAGCACAGTTATTGATACTATCTATATATTAGGACAGCCATTTTATTTTCATTTCTGTTTTCTGTTTGAACACTTTTTTTTTTCTGTTTGAATTTTTATGGGTCACTAAAACATATTTTAGAATTCCATTTTGCTATATTTGTAGTGTCTTTGAGTGTATCTTTGAATAGCTTTGTATTTCTTGTTCTGGGTATTATGTTATGTATACATATCACAGTTGACTGGTATGACACTTGCCAGGTCAAATGAAGTGTAAAAAATTTACATTTCTTTATGTCCCTTTAACTTCCTCCACTTATGATATAATTTTTAAAAATATTTCTCTGCACAAAGAATCACATCATCAGATGATATTATTACACTTTTTGCTTCAACAATCAAAGATACTTTAGAAAACTAATTAGGAGAAATTAAATGTAATGCATTTACACATATCTGGATCTTTCTCTTGTTTCTTCTTCCTTCCTGATGTTTCAAGATTCCTTCTTAAATTATTTAATGTCCAGGGTTTCCAGTTGTACTTAGCAGGAGAAACAGTGAAACATACATGTACTTCATTTTTCTAGAATCAGAAATCTGAATGAGTCATTTAATTTCAAAACTTGACATAACTTTAAAAATTCAACATGCCAAAAGCCTTAGTCATTTTATGCTTTAGGAGACCTAAAACAGTGAAGTTGATTGTCTTGTTCAGGTTCTGGGAAGACTTGCTAACAAAGAAAGTCATAAAAGTGGTCAAGAACCTTTTTTTTTTTTCCTATAAATATCCTGCTTCTTTAAAATTTAAGATAAAGATAACTAAAGAAGATTGTGAAATTCTATTAAAGCTAGTTATTACTGTACAAATTCAGATATACCATATGCAATTACTTTTTGACTTGTCCTTTTCTTCATCCTTTACATTAGTGATGTAATGTGAACACCTGATATATAACACCTTTAAGAAAGTTGTTAGCCCTGCAATGTTGGGTCCCTGATGTTCCAGGGGATATAATCTGCAGGAAATGAGCACTCTCAGAAAGGGGCATTTACCTTCTATTAGGAAAATGCTTAAGTGTTTAGATTCTGAAAGCACAGAATAAAGGGCAATGTCATAAGATCTGGGTTTTTTTTTTTTTCTTTTTGTCTTTTTTCGTGACCAGTAATGGGATTGCAACCCTCAGTGTCGCACCCGTACCGCGACCGGCAATGGGATCGCAACCCTCGGTGTCACGCCCGCACCGCGCTCAACCAGTGAGCGGACTGGTCTCTGTATGGGATCTGAACCCTCGGCGGGAGCGCCGCCGCACTCCCAAGCGCCGCACTCTACCGAGTGTGCCACTGGGCCAGCCCAAGATCTGGGTTTTAATTCATATTCTGTCTGTGGTTTAACTGGTGCTGTTATACAGATTATAAACCTCTTCTTTATAAGGTGCAAAAAATGACTGTATTTAGGATTATTAAAATGATTAAATTAAATGATGTGTGTTAAGCTTATATAACGGGTTATCTGCTCAGTAAATGGCAGATATTAGCATTTTAGTCATTTTAGGGGATTTTTAATTTGGGAAATTTAAATGACATATAACGTAAGAAATTTGGGTTAGTTTGGAGGATGTTTATGACACTTTTGAATAGTATATTTTTTATCTGTATTTTCTGCAAGCTAATTTAAAACGTTTCTAGATTCATCAACTTGCAGAGGTTAGTGACTAGAAGTCATCCTTAAAAACAAAAACAAGAGAACAAACAACAAAAAATTACAAAACCACCTCTCCTCAACACTCTTTTTTTAGAGACTTATAATGATGGTAAGAAAATATGGTAGTCAGAGAGGGCACAAAGCAAGTTACAGTTCCTGCCACTGACCAGCTGTGGATGCTGCCATTAAAAATAAATTACCTTGGAAATTATAAATCTATCATATCCATTCGTTCAGGGTATACCCACTGAGTAATCCAGTCAGCATGTTTGTAGAGACCATTAAATATGATAACATATTTACCAAAAAACAATTCATTTTAGCTCATCCTTTTTAAAAATATAATTTATTTTTATTAACTATAATATATAATCTTTTTGCCAACAATGTATTTCTGAATGAGCCCTTTTATTGTGGAGAAGGGGATTACATATCTAATTCTAAACCCTGTTTTGTATGTGAGGCTGTCTTAGTCCCTTCTTGTTGCTTATAACAAAATATACAGAACTGGGCGATTTATAAGGAAGCGAAATTCCAAGGCTGAGAAGTCCAAAGTCCAGGGAACAAACCTAGTGAGGGTTTTGATGGTGGTGACAGTGACCCAAGGGTCTCACATGGCAGAAAACAGTAGAGCAGAGAGAGACTAACCTCTCATGTGCTCTTCCTTTAAAGTCCTCAGAATAATGCCCATGACCACCATTATTCATCCATTCACTACTGCATGGTTCTATACTATAATAACCTCTTCAAGGCCCCACAGTTCAATTATCAGAATAGGATTTCCCTCCCTCGACAGTTACAGTGGGAATTAAGCTTCTAATATATGAACTTTGGGGACACAATTCAATCAATCCACAACAGAGGCATCTTAGATATACTCCAAAAGGTTGCTAATCCAATTATTTGTGTAGTTATTATTTTTAGATTACATTTTATAAACTGGACCATCATCATAATAGTTTTGGGGACATGTTCTATTTGGGCGTACAGACACCACTTATAAATACTGTGAAATTCATTATAAAATGGGAATTTTTTTTTCAGCTGTTCACTTTATTGAAATAAGATTTTTTTTCTTTGAAACTGAACTGAGGAGGAATCAAAGAAAGCCTCATATATTAAATTCTTAAATAGATTCTTTTAATTCAAAGTAAGGGTCATTAGGAGAGGTGCAGGTTGTAGGCTTTGTCCTAGCAAACAAAGCCACCAAGGCAATCCTACAAATTAAGGACAGCAAACTATTTCTTAAAAAACGTTCTTGAGGGGAAAAATATAAAATACCTAATTTTCAAAAACTGGACTACTCCACACTCTTCAGTCTCTACCCTAGAATATCCCAAAATAAAGAGTTTCAAGGTACATTTTCAATGATTCAGCTTTTGAAAACATATGCAAATGAATTCCTCATTAGTAGTCATGTTTTGGCGATTTAATAGCAAGCTATATGCTTGGATTGGAGGCCTAATTTCCACTCGAATGCAGTTTCTTCTCTTCTTGGCAACAAAGCCATTTGTAGACATCTGGAAATCGCAGGCTACCTAAGTGGGAGGAAGTGCTATCATGGTTCACCTGAACATTTTCTTTCAGATTGGCTGGTCTTTTATAATCCTCTTTCAAGACCTGGTGTGTATTGCTGATGACGATGGGGTTGGGATTGCTGTAGTTGGGTGAATTTGCATAGGGGTCACAGCCAAGCTGAGCCAGACTGGGGGCGATCTGGACTGTGTCCTACACCACGATCTCAGTCCACTTGGAGAACACTTCCAGGTTCACAGGCTCGACCTTGGACAGGAGACTCCACTGGGCTTTGCAATGAGGTCTTCCTGGTGCAGGATGCCATTGCTCCAGGATATGCCTGGAGCAGGGAGGAGCCTGAGTCAGGGAGGAGCTTGAGGGCCGTCTGGGATGCAGCACCAGCTGCTCGGAGTACAGGGCAGCCACTTGTTGTTGCCCACCTTCATGCACTGGCCATACACCATCTTGACGTCCTTGTTCCACTTGGTGAGGCAGTTGTACTTGCTGCTGAGGTCAAAGAAGGCGATGGTGACCTTGTGCATGATCATGGAGCGCACGGAGGTCCGGCTGTCCTGAACCATCCCACACCATCAGCAGAAACTTGGAGTTGGGGAACATGCACTACAGGTAGAACAAGGACTTGAGCATGAAGGGGTGATTGGCAATCACTTCCTAAGTCCTGCATGGGGGCGTCCAGCACCTCGTCCTTCACACCTGCCTGGCCCAAGCCGCAGCTTCTCCCCGCCCACGCCTCGAGCATGGGAGTGATGTGGGTCTCCTGGCCCCAGCATACTAGGGGTGGGCGTCCAGCAAGACACGCATCAGTGTGGTGCAGCTGCAGGACACACCGCCCACGAACGTGAGCCACAGGATGTTGCCGCCACAGCGGTCATGCACGTGGTCCGCGCCCAGGATCACCAGTTTCTCCTG